>NW_020924959.1:32609-143381 GCF_003984885.1 Neopelma chrysocephalum
AGATCGCGTGGACAGAACATCAGGTCCAATGAACTGGAGACATGAGACGCGTGCACAGACTGAGCTATCCAATCACCTTGTTGTAAGCATGTGCCCCAAACAAACTAAACTGTATAAAAGTTGACTTAATTAAATAATAAATGGAACATATGGCTGACCACATTGGCCTGTATGCCTTATGTTTATGCCCCTCCATCAATATACTGGATATGGGGATAGGGCTGATATGGGGAGTATGGAATGGGGTAAGAGGGTTAAGGAATGTATAAACTAAGGGGTGCTACAGGGAAGAGGGAGAAAGGGTTGCTTCTAAAATCTACTTCTATTACCTATAAAACTTATAAGGTAGAAAAATAAGAAAACCATTAGGGGCTTAAGGCATCAGATCTGACTGGGGCATGGTTAACTATAAAAAGAACAGGTGACCTCAATGGGATGCAAACGACGGTCATCAAAAAGAAAAATAGCCTCTTGGAGTTATAAGGGAATAGCGGTTCTCATCCCTAGTGTTCCAAGAAAAGAAACCCTTGTTTTCTGCTGTGGAACAGATAGGGCCCAAGATTTACTTCTGAGAGAACACACTAATAGAGAGAAATCACACTGTTTTGAGAGCACCTCTTGCTGTATAACACTAGATTCTGGATGTTGTGAGCAGGGAGCTTCCAGGAGTATCTACTAAAAGGGTACTTATTGATGTATCTTTTGAGATTGTGATACCAGTAATGATGACCGTCTCTTCATCTACTGGGTTACCAACTACAACTCCCTTGAAAATTAAGAAACTGACCCCACTAATATCCAAAATTGGGACATATGCTATCAAAAATGTGGTTCAGCAACAAATGTTACTTAATCCTTCCTGGTCATTAAAATGAGTAGAATTGTTGATGCAGGTAAATGTTACCTCCATGAAGCTAATCTGAGTACCATATATAGGTATGTTCCCCATAGGATGGCTCGCTTGGCTACATGGATGAACATTGTCCCCTGCCAAACAAATGAAAAGAAGTCTGACTAGTGTCTCCTCAGGATTAGAAATGGGACTTGGAATACTTAATGGTGTAGATGCTGAGATACTTGCAAACAAACTCAGTACAACATTTACTGAGCTGGAAAAACTGAACCAACCCTTAAGATCTTCTCTATCAACATTAGGGACCAAACAATGGCTCACATCTGACACAATGCCTCAATGGGGGAAAAATTAACAAAAATGACAATCAGTTGATCATAGGTGCACTCGGAATAGTCCAGGACAATATCTCATTAGCTCTTAGTTGTATACAGGCATAGTTGTGGATGCAATTTACAGTATCAGCAATAATAAGAGAAGGTGAAGAAGGCATTTTACCCACTGAGATTCCAAAAGTAACTTGGGACAATGCAATTAAATTTGAAAAGGAATTTCAATCCTGGTGATATTTAGTTAATTTCACTTAGCACCCTGTCAGTCATAAAGCTTCAACCTTTGTATTAACAATAGCGAAGGCATCTGTACTTACTATATAGCCTATTATAGCATTAGGATTAAACCATGAGAAAACTGTACTTTATCCAATAGGACACAGAGTGTGGGCTTGTGGAACAGGAGATGAATGGCAAACAATTGATATGTATCCATGTGTAGTGCGTGATCAATGGGGATTTATATGCGAAAGTAACACCATCAGAGGCCAGGATATTGCCTTGACACTGAGCAGAATATTTGTCATTTTGAGATGTAGTCCAAGGAAACCTCTGAAACAGTACATGTATATATTGGGAAAGGATGTATTTATATGAAAACTCCCTGTGAATTTATATTTGTTGATGCCTCAGAGCTTTTTGGATTTTTTAACTTTTGTAGATTTTAGAAGTCATCATCATCATCATGGCTAGGCTTCGCGAACGAAGACTTGGGAAGGGCTCTACCCACATTTCTTGCAAGCGCGTTGGTGGCTGAAAAGGCCAATATGAGAAAGGCATGTCCGGTTGCAAAAGACACAGCAGAAAGACTCCTTAGATGGTATATTCTGCAAGGCTTGATTCTTTCTGCGTTGTCTTTTCTCCAAAGATTTTAGAAGTAGTTGTATAGTAAATGTAGATTTTAATGTAGCTGCATAACATCCCTTACCCTTTAGCATAATAGTTTTCACATACCCAACTCTATTACCCCATTTCATATCAATCCCTCTAAATTCTGTTAGAGTGTTTAGTCTTCTTTTCAAGGTAGAATTGTAGAAAAACACCTCTGTTTAAGAACATCACACCCTAGGCCTGAACAACAAGATACCACACAAAGCAACCTTCAAGCACAGAACTTTGGAGGAGCTCCAAGGACTGTACGTGCTGTGAAGAAGATGAAGATGAGGAAGAAGGGGTCCCAAATGCCCCCAGACCTAATTCCCAGAGGGGCGTGTCAGGGGGCAGAACTTGGCAGAAGCGGAGGTGGATAGATCTGGGATTGGATGGACCATATTATAAAATCATAGACCCACTGTCTGGGTGGGTGCGCGTCGTGTGTATTCCCCTGGGCCTGAGGCCTGATTCAAGGACCCACTCTTTTTATCTTATCCTATACACTAAATTGACCTGGAGTCTTTTCCTCCTTGATCTTATTAGGCAACATTGTAGATAACATTACTGTAGATATAAATAACCCCTCAAATATCTATGTGTGTAACTTTATCTACATAATGGGATGCAATTTTAATTATTCAACTCCTACTACTGTGGGAAGTTCTGAGATTGATTTGCAGGCCTTGTCGAGACCCTGGTTGAGCACAGAAGAATTGTTGCTGCATAAGCCATGGGAACAAGCAGAGTGCTGAACGGTCAAGGATGTGAGAGGTGCCGGAGTGCAGCGTGTGATCAGCGTGTGTTCAGCAGGTGTAGTGGGAGGCTACTAGAGGGGAGTAGCAGACACTGCGGAAAGCTGCCATAAGGAGCTAGGGGGTGGAAACGTTATAAATAGTAACATTAACATGGTATAAAAGGCAGTGACCGTAACAAATAAACATCTCAGTATCCCAATGCGCTGAGTCCGTGCTTCAATACGTCACAAATGGCATTCGAATAGGGACTTGAATAAGATGTCGGAGGGAGGACGTCTTACTGGTGGTCTAGCTTGGCTGGACGATAGGCTGAAAGGAAGCCCAGGTGCACCGCAATTACCTTACTGCTGGACAGAAGGTAAGCAGCTGAGGATGTGATGGGGAACTCTATGCCTCTAGAGCATAAGAATGTAATCAAAGTACTTAAACATATTTTGTATAAGCAACAGTGAGTGCTATCAGATATGGACTTAAAGCGGCTGTTAGCATGGGCTCATGACAATGATCCTAACTTAAATACACACACTGTTTATGATGTGGAACGATGGGACAAAGTTGGAGTCTGTCTCTGGGACAAAGCTACTAAAAACGACAAAGAAGCAGCAGAACTTTTAAGCCCTTGACAGACCCTCTATGAGGCCCTGAAAGTCTATGTTGGGTCCAAGAAATCCGACCCACTGCCCACGGAGACATCCTTAGCCAAGGTTCCTAGTGAACCCATGGGTGCGTGTGTACCACTGCCTCCACTGCCACCACCATCACCGCCACCAGATGGTCCCTTGGTTCCGGGGTTGACCGACCCTGAGAAGGATCTGGATTTGTATCCACCTGATCAGTGTGATCGGTGGAGCGAGGTCCAGAAGCAAGCAAGAGCCACGGGTGATATTGACTTGTTGCAGGCTTTTCTGGTGCATTTTAATAGGCAGACAGGGCCCCAGTGGGAGCCCTTCAATTATGAGATAATTAAGGAACTTCGCAAATTGGTACAGACCTATGGACTGATGGCACCCTTTACCCTGAACCTGCTAGAGGGAGTTGCGGAGGGGCATTATCTTACTCCTTATGACTGGAAACTGCTTACTCAAATGTTACTCTCCCCAATGCAATACACCATTTTCCTTATGGAGTTGCGTGAGGCAGCAGTGGTTCAGGCTATGGACAATTTGGCGCAACCGCAGGGCTCTGCGCTGCGTACTATAGATTTAGAGGTTTTGATGGGAGAAGGGAGGTTTCGGTCCTCTGCAAGTCAAGCTAGGGTGCCCATAGAAGGGCTTTTACAGCTGCGTCAACTTGCATTGAAAGTATTTATAAAGATTCCAGAAGTGGGGCAACATACACGATTTTTTGTCAATATTCACCAGGAGGCCAAGGAGCCGTTCATGCAATTTTTAGATGGGTTGAAAGATGGAGACGATAAGCAAGTTGATAATCTCACTGCTCGAGACATAATATTTAAGCAGCTGGCGATTGAAAACGCTAATGCAGATTGTCAGAAGGTATTGTTACCTATGAAGAACCAAAATCCAACCATAACAGAGATATTGAAAGCATGCCAAAATATAGGCTCACAATCCCATCAGACTGCATTGTTAGCTGAGGCTTTTGCAGCAGTGAAGGTTCAACAGGGCCAGTGTTTTGAGTGTGGGCAAAAAGGGCATTTCAAAAAGAATTGTCTGCAAACCTCTAAGGGTGTGGCCATCCCATCACCTGGGATTTGTCCTTGATGTAGAAAGGGGCAGCACTTTGCTAATCAATGCCACTCAAAGTATAACAAAGAAGAACAGCCTGTGCGATCTCTGAGAAACTGGAATCACAGCGTGCCCAAATGACCTCCCGGTATCCTGCAGTGATGCAAGCGGACTTGTCACAAGCACCGCAGGAAGCACAGGAGTGGATCTGGCTGTTGCATCCCAAAATATAATATCTGCAGAGAGGAATTTGAGCGGTCTCAGTAAAAAGCCATGGGCTACGAAAATTGGGGAAAAAACCTCAGTTTGAGAAGCAGATAAGATATCCCTGGTGTGAAGTGCCCTGCCCAAGCCAGAGAGACCATACCCTGATGTTATCAAGCCTCTGCAGGAGACCTATTGTGCTCTATCTCTCCCTTTGTGTTCCATGAATCCTGTGTATTCTGTAAACCCGAATACCTTTTCCCCCCTATGTAATCCCCCTAAGATAAAGTGGGTTTTCCCCTATGGTGTAAGTGTCAAGACCCCGAAATTTGTAAACCTGGGTTTTCCCCCTTTACCTTACCTCTGTAAAGCCCCCAATTGTAATAAGCCGACCCTCCGATGAATATGCAACCCCCCCCATGAATATGTAGTATCCCAGATCCATAAAATACCAATTTTTGTACGAATAAAGCATTCCAGTTTCTCACGTCCACTGGGATTGCTTAGTTTATTGACTCCCCACTTCTGACCACCGCCTGCAATGCAGATTTAAATGATACCTCGGTTCAGGTCATCTCTACTGGGGTCAAGGGCCCCTTGGGTAGGGTCATGAGTGCTTTGCTAATTGGGAGATCCTCTGTTTCCTGGCAAGGACTGTTCATGCTTCCAGGACTTATTGATTCTGATTATGAAGGGGAAATTAAAATAATGGTTTAGACCCCCAACTCTCCCTGTTGAATTGCTCGGGGGACCAGATTGGCACAATTGATATATTTTAAGGCTAACCCACCACACGCAACTTAACACTGAGGAACCGGTGGGTTTGGATCTACGGGCATGCCTCACATATTTTGGTCACAACCAATTCAACAACAATGCACTACACTATCCTGCATGCTTCAGCATCACCATCTCTGAACTGCGGTGACCATCTCTGGCCTTATGGACAGTGGCGCTGATGTTACTGTGTGGCCACAATCCTGGCCATTGATCCAATCTTTGGCCGCACTGGCTGGGGTAGGTGGTACTACTGCCCCACAGCAAGGTCGTGATACTGTGCTGGCAATTGGACCAGAGAGCCGTGCTGCAACCATTAGACCATTTGTTCTTCCCTTACCATCTTCATTGTGGGGCTGTGACTGTTTGGGACAATGGGGAATGAGAATTGGGACAAGTTTTCTATAGGGGCTGCTGATGTGCAGCATGCTCTTGCCCTCGTGTGGAAGACTGATTCCCCTGTGTGGGTGGATCAGTGGCCCCTGCATAAGGAGAAGATGCATCATCTCCAGGAACTGCATGCCAGACAAATCTTTCCATCCACCTGTCCGTGGAACACTCCTGTGTTTGTTATTAAGAAGAAGAGCGGCAAATGGCGACTGTTGCAGGATTTACGGCAAATAAATGCAGTGATTGAGCCCATGGGGACCTTGCAGCCTGGGTTGCCCTCTCCTGCCATGCTTCCCCAAAATTGGAAGCTTACCGTAGTGAACTTGAAAGACTGTTTTTTTAACGATCCCTTTACATCCTGTAAATGCTCCATGGTTTGCTTTTTTGGTCCCGGAAATTAATGCAGCCGCACCACATTATCGTTATCATTGGATGGTTTTGCCTCAGGGGATGTGTAATAACCCCACTATTTGTCAGTGGTTTGTCTCCAAGGCATTGTCCCCTGTCCAGGTTGCAGTTTCCTGCGACATTGCTTTATCATTATATGGATGATATTTTAATTGCTTCTTAAACAGCAGACGAAAACAGTGAGGTGGTAGCTGCCACCATTCAAGCAGTTATGTCAGCCGGACTCTGTATAGCAGAGGAAGAGGCCCAATCTGTAGCTCCATGGCAATATCTAGGGTGGAGAATTCAGGACCAAACCATACAACCACAGAGAGTGAAGTTTGCACCGCACGTCCACACACTCAACGACTTGCAGAAGTTATTGGGGACTATTGATTGGGTCCGACCATTGTTGGGTTTGACCACTGAGATGTTGCACCCATTGTTTCAGCTCTTGAAGGCGTCCCCTTGACAGCTCACCTCAGATGCTAAGAAAGCCCTGGGCCTTGTGTCCCAAATTCTTACGCAACAGCAAGCTCATAGGTTGCATGATGGTCTGCCTGTTTTCCTGTATGTTATACATTCTGACTTTCAACCATTTGGTCTTCTTGGACAGTGGGACGAGTAGATGAAGGACCCGTTGTAATCTTAGAGTGGATTTTCTTACCACACCAGTTTTCAAAGACAGTTGTTCCTAGGCATGAACTTTTTGCAATGGTAATACAGAAGGGGCGTGCTCGCTTGACCTCACTTCTAGGGTGTGATCCACATGTCATAGTGTTGCCCATGACAAAACAACAGATGGATTGGTTGTTTCAGTCAGATCCATTCTTTCAAATAGCACTAGCTGTGTATGCAGGAGCAATTTCTGTACATTTTCCAGGTTATCCATTGTTTGTTACCCTTGGGTTTACGGGACTAGTGAAAGACCTCAATTTGAGCATGGTTCCTCTTCCTGAAGCTTTTACAGTATTAATGGACGGCTCAGGAAAGACAGGAAATTCTGTTATTGTGTGGCAGATTCATTCATGGCTAGGCTTCGCAAACAAAGATTTGGGAAGGGCTCCACCCACATTTGCTACAGGTGCACTGGTGGCTAAAGAGGCCAATGCGAGATAGACAAGATTGATTGCAAAAGGCCCAGCAGAAAGACTCCTTGGATGGTATCGGCAGGATACAATTCTTTATGCGTTGTCTTTTCGATGGTGATCCTGCGTGCATTCTCAAAGGAAGCAGCAGCATTATGGATTGTGTGCCTCCAGACCTCCCAATTGGAGGCCAGAGTAGACCAGCAATGAAGATCAATGAGGCCAAGGCTGAGATGTTGCTTCAGGGAGTCCTTGTATCTTCTCTTTGGGGCTCCTCTTTTGTGGCGGCCAGTGGCAAGTTCACCACAGAGCATGATCTTGGGGAGGCGGTAGTCCTTCATCCTTGAGACGTACCCTGCCCAACACAGCTGTGTTCTCAGCAACGTGGCCTCAATACTCGTAACTGCTGCCTGTTCTAGAACAGACGTGTTAGTTACTCAATCTGACCAGTAGATGTTTAGGATTGTACGGAGGCAGCGTTGATGGAAGCGTTCTAGGAGTTGCAGGTGGTGGTGGTAAATGACTCATGATTCGGACCCATATAAGAGAGTAGACAGCACAATGGCTCTGTAAACACTGATCTTAGTACTTTTCTTCAAGTGTTTATTTCGCCAAACTCTTTCATGGAGTCTTCCGAAAGCTCTATATGCCTTTGTTAATCTGTTGTCTATCTCTCCATCAATCTTACCATCTGAGGAGATGAGGTTACCTAGGTAATTAAACTGCTGGACTGATTTGAGCTCTGATTCACCAATGGTGATATGGGGATGATGGAAGACATCCTGAGGTGCAGGTTGATAGAAAACTTCAGTCTTCTTTAAGCTGACTTCCAGTCCAAAAAGCTCAGCAGCGTCTGCAAAGCATGATGTTAAACGCTGCGACGAGGGCAACGTCATCAGCATAAAGCAGCTCCCGGACAAGATGATTTAAGGTCTTAGTATGGGCCTTCAGTCGCCTTAGGTTGAATAGGCTTCCATCGGTATGATATCGAATGTAGATACCATATTGATCATCAAGGTCTACCATGGTCCTTTGGAGCATCATGCTGAAAAAGACTGTGAATAGGGTTGGTGCGAGAACGCAGCCTTGTTTCACACCATTACTTATTAGAAAGGGCTCAGGAAGTGCATCACCATATCCAACTTGGCCACGCTGATCCTCATGAAGTAAGATGATCATTTTAAGGAACTTGGGGGGACAACCTAAACGTTCCAGAATCTGCCACAGACCTTTTCTGCTCACAGTATCGAAATCCTTGGTGAGGTCAACAAAGGTTACATAGAGACTTTATTCTGTTCCCTACACTTCTTTGCAGTTGTCTGAGAACAAATACCATGTCTGTGGTGCTCCTGTTGGCTCTGAAACCACATCGACTTTCAGGAAGAAGTTCTTCTGCTGCAGCGGGTATTAGTCTGTTTAAAAGTATTCTTGCCAGGATTTTGCCAGCAATGGATAGCAGAGTAATACCACGGTAGTTTGAGCAGTCTGTTTTATCTCCTTTCTTCTTATACAAGGTGATGATGACTGCATCTTGAAGGTCTGATGGTAGTTCGCCTAGTTCTCAACAGCGCACCACAAACTCGTGGAATTAAGCATGGCGTGCTTGGCCCCCAGATGTATTGGTCACATAATCTGACCAGTGGATGTTTAGGATTGTACGGACGCAGCGTTGATGGAAGCGTTCTAGGAGACGCAGGTGGTGGCGGTAGATGACCCGTGATTCGGAACCATATAAGAGTGTAGACAGCACTATGGCTTTGTAAACACTGATCTTGGTACTTTTCTTCAAGTGTTTATTACGCCATACTCTTTTATGGAGTATTCTAAAAGCACTATATGCCTTTGCTAACCTGTTGTCTATATTGCGGCCATGTTGCTGAGAACACAGCTGCGCTGGGCAGGACACGTCTCAAGGATGAAGGACCACCGCCTCCCTAAGATGTTGCTTTATGGTGAACTTGCCACTGGCTGCCGCAAGAGAGGAACCCCGAAGAAAAGATACAAGGACTCCCTGAAACAACATCTCAGCCTCGGCCATATTGATCAACATAACTGGTCTACTCTGGCCTCCAATCGGGAGGTCTGGAGGCACTGAAGGCAGGCAAGGCCTAGAGAGCAAATATTATATAACAATACGAAAAGTAGAGAGTTAAAATCGGAATATAGATTTAAGCAGAAGCACGAAGAATGTGGTCTTAGAGACAGCGGAGGCCATAACTCATTAAAGAATGCAGGACACATTGACACAAAAGAAGCATATGTCCTCAGGAAAACAGAAGGAACTAAGAGGCTAAAATAAGTATATAGAATGAAAACAAAGGCTGATAAGGAAAGAAGATGAGCTAAAACCCAGGTGTTCTTGCCAAGATATCAGGAATTTTCACCAAATAGGCTAGGAAGGTAGCCAAAGTAGGAAAGTTCACAAAGTTTATCATGGTGATGGAAGAAAGGACAAGAGTTCATGAGGCCAAAGAACAGGAACGACCCCTCAAATTCTCCCCAAGTTGAAGACCACGCCTCTAACTCCGCCTAAACTCCACCTGTTATGAATATTAAAAATGCGTGTTGCAATATTATAAATATTCATATTATATGATGCAATTGTTTGGCAAAAATTGTATAAAAGGTCCAACTGTGACTTGCTGGAACGAAGCACTTTGTCCAGGGAGACCTGGCTGCTTCCCGACACCGTAATAAAGATACCTCCTGCTTATAGACTGAAACTTTGTCTCTGAGCAGTTTTCTCCGCGCCTTTTGGGGCATAAAAATTGGCATCATTTTGGCGAGCCAGGGAGGAGTGGTGAACTCTCTGCATTGTTGATCCAGGGGGCCAAGGGACGTTCTTGGGGCCCCCCTGACTGGATTTCTGTCGGCAGAGTCTCCCGGACCCCATGACTCTACGCCCCAGCGGACAGGAACCTCCTGCTCCAAATTAAGAGGTATTTATGCTTTTGTATTTTAATTTAGAGGGAAAAGCGCTTTATTTGGTGGGGATAGGATGCTACCGCCCGAAGGGGAAGTCGGGGGATGCCTCGGCATTAACCCCAACTGCAGGTTAGAGTCCTGCCAGGTATTAAGAGTTGCAGGTTAAAGTCCTGCCAGGAGGACCCCAAAAGGGGTCACTGAAACGGGTTAAAGTCCCGACACAGCAAAAAAAGAAAAAAAAAAAAAAAGAAGGGAAAAAAAAAAGAAATTCTATTTCTGATTGCTATTTGTATTGTTTTGTTTGCCTTCTGTGTATCATAGACTATTTTGTAAAATGTTGTGTGTGTCATAGTCTATTTTGCTAAACTATTTTGCTAAATGCTTAGAGTTCTATATGGGAAGTGATTCACCTTTTATGCTTTTGTGTATTGTCTTAAACGTGCTTTAGCTCTGGCTTGTCTCGTTCCCTTTCTGTCTTGTGTGGAATATTGTCTAGTAAAGTATTTAAAGTTGCATTTGATTTAAAGATTTGGGAGACTAATAGTCCTTAACTTTTCCTTTTGATCTGTTTCAAGATTTGGGAGTGTTTCTTTTGATTTTCTTGAGACAAGAGGCTTTAGGACCCAGGAGAACTTCTAGTCCTACTAAGGAATTCCTGGAATGCAGTAGTTAGCGATAATGTACTGTGGATCTCTTTGTAATGTTTCATTTTTACATGTTACTTTTTACAAGCTGCTCTGGTCTGTGTTAAAAATGTAGTTTGTTTGATTGTTTATGGGAGATAACCTCGGTAATCCTGAACAAGTAGCAGAAACTACTACGCCATTTGAAACTTAAAAGTGAGGTGATAATTAAAGCTTGGAAAAGACCAAGGGAGTGAATGTTATTGCCAAGGGAGTGAATGTTATTGCCAAGATTCACTCAGATTAAGTATATTCTGCTCTTAAGTGGTAATGCAATAGAAAACTTTAAAGAACTTAAAAGTGTGCAAATGTGTGTGTGTGTGAGCGTCTGAGATGCAGCATCACCGTGAAGCAATTGCAGAGCTAGAAACAGATGAACCAGCTGGATGCTGTATGTATGAAGTGCTGAGACAAGGTAAAAGGTATTTTAAGACAGTGGAATAGATTAAGAAAAGTGTGAGGTTGCTGTGATAGTGTGTCATCTAAGAGAATTTATAAGACAATCAATTTAGAGAAGAGACGAACTAGAATATGACCCTCTAGTGATTTAAAATATTTGCAACTGGAAACCGGCTTAGGAACATGATCCCTGGATCAGCTGGGATATTACTGACGCTCGGATAGTTGGAAGATCCAAGGAGAATCTTTCTTTGAAAGATTAATATCTGTCAGCAGTAACCAGTACATTATAGATAGATATTTTGTGCATGACGCGGTGGGACAGATTGAGAAATCCCAGATAAGTGCATAATTAAGCCCCTATAATAATAATGGGAGGCCAGCAAAGTAAAGAAAGCAGCCTGGTAGAATCAGGAAGGGAGGAGAAAGAGAACACCCTGCAGAAGTCAGAAACGGATGAAAAAGAAAGTAGTTTGCCAGAATCAGAAAAGAATAGAATAGAAAGTAGTCTGCAAAAGTCAGAAAGAGATAGGGAAGAAAGTAACCCTCAGAAACCAGGAAGGGATGAAAGAAAAAAGGACGGAAAGCATAAAAATAGAATAGATACGGAAAGTTTAGAGAACGATCAGGAAGAAGGGATTGGCTATTTGTCCAGGGAGACCTGGCTGCTTCCCGGCGCCGTAATAAAGATACCTCCTGCTTATAGACTGAAACTTTGTCTCTGAGCAGTTTTCTCCGCACCTTTTGGGGCATAAAAATTGGCATCAACACACCATCTATAACGCTGCTGTTTCCTTCGAGAAAGCATGCAGGATCACTCTCGAGGAGAAAAGACAACGCAGAAAGAATCGTGCCTTGCAGTATATACCACCTAAGGAGTCTTTCTGCTCTGTGTTTTGCAATCGGATATGTCTATCTCGTATTGACCTCATTAGCCACCAGCGTGCTTGTAACAAACGTGGATAGAACCTTCCTAAATCTTTGTTCGCGAAGCCTAGCCATGATGCTTGGCCCCCATGTTTCCAGACTTCAGGTGGAATTCCATCAACCCCAGCTGCCTTGCCAATTTTCACCTGCTGTATTACCTTAAGAGTTTCTTCCATACTAAGGGCAGTATCCAATTCATTCTTCACTGGTTGTTGTGTAATGTACTGGATTGCTGAGTCTTGAACTATACGGTTGGTACTGAAAAGAGTCTGAAAGTGTTCAGACCATCGATTCAGAATGGAGGTTTTCTCTGTGAGAAGCATTTGACCATCTGCACTGAGTAGAGGGCTTTGGACCTGGTATGTATGCTGTTTTCAGGGCCTCATAGAATCCTCTGTAATCACCCGTATCTGCGCATCATTGAATTTTTCCTGCTAGACTGATCCACCACTTGTTCTGGATGCCATGAAGTTTCTGTTGGAACTTGCTGCATGCAAGACGAAAGGCTGCTTTTCTTACATGACAGGATGGCAGTGCAAGGTGTGCTTGGGGAGCAGATCTCTTCTTCCTCAACAATTCCTGGATCTCTTGATTGTTTTCATCAAACCAGTCCTTATTCTTCTTGAAGGAGAACCCTAAAAATTCTTCAGAGGACTGCTGGATGCTGTTTTTAATATGGTGCCAGAGTGTTTCAGGAGAGGAATCTATAGAATCTATGGAATGGTTTTCGAGCCTAGTTTGAGGATTTGCCTGGAATCTGTCTCTCACTGTGACTGATTGGAGATTGTTAACTTGGAGTCTTCTCCTTGGGATACCACCCCTTTTGGGTTTGAACTTAAGGTTGAAGTTAAGTTTACAGCGCACAAGTCGATGGTCTGTTGGGCAATCTGCACTAGGCATCACGTGGGTATGGTGGACATCATGGACATCTCTCCATCGCACCAAGACATAATCGATGAGGTGCCAATGCTTCGATGTGGGATGCATCCAGGTTGTCTTCAGACTATTTTTCTGCTGAAAGATAGTGTTAGTGATGGTGAGCTGTTGTTCTGCACAGAATTCTAGCAAAAGTCGACGATTATCATTGCAGTTTCCAACACCATGCTTGCCTAATACTCCTTTCCATGCTTCAAAGTTCTTTTCTACTCTGGCGTTGAAATCACCAAGGATAATGATCTTATCACCTGCAGGGACCTTTTGGGTAAGGTGGCACAGATTGGTGTAAACTTTATCTTTTTCGGCAGGGTCAGCTTGGAGAGTTGGGGCATATATACTAAAGAGGACAACATGTTGCTTGTTGTGTAGTGGAAGGCGTAAGGAGATAATGCAGTCAGAATGACCTGTCGGCAGATTTTCGAGTTTAGGAACAATGGTGTTTTTAATCATGAAGCCAACTCCTGAGAGATGCCTTTCGGTTCTGGGTTTACCTGACCAAAAGAGTGTGTAACCGGCACCATGTTCTCTAAGGCTTCCTTCCTCGTGGAGACAAACTTCACTGAGAGCAGCTATGTCGATGTTGAGACATGACAGTTCGTGGGCAATTAGGGCAGAGCGACGCTCAGGACGTCCACTATCCGCAGTATCAAGCATGGTTCTGATGTTCCAGCATGCGAGTGTCAATTTGGGTACACCTTTGGAGGCAGGTGTAAGCCTTTGTCTTTTGATCTTAGTGTGACCACATTAGTAGAAGATGCCTGTTGGCAGCGGTTAACCAACCAGGTGAAGGGGGAGATGAGCTTTGGTTAGGCCACCTTTTCTAGGCCCCTCTCCGAGTGGAGCAAGCAGTGCTGTCCTTGAAAAAGGTTGCTTGGTCATTCAGGATGCTGCCCAAAGAGACTGTCATCTCTGGGGTTGGTCTCAGGTGACCAAAGTCCTGAACCGCCTGTGTGCAGGGTTGAGTCTGCAGCTTCCGGTGCACCTTTCACCTGCCGTTTTGACCCTCGCCCATCACTACAGGGCTTTACAAATGTGGGTATAAACCTTCGAGCCTGCGCAGTGGATTTTTAGGTGAGACACAGTATGCGCAGAACTGGACCCACCCTTTAATCCTGAGGTTCATCTGGCCAGGGCCGAGCAAGCTTGGACGGTGGCAGCGAGGTCCTCAGGACGTAGGTTTAATTAGAGTATCCTTCTCTTAGATGGATGGCCTTACAGGGCTAAGCGAGCTCCATCTGCCCGGGTTTGGAATTAGAGTTGTCTTTGTCCTAGGATGACTGCCAGAAGGCTAACGAGCTCATCCTGCCAATGGACATGTTTTATCTGTCCCTTCGGTTTTGACTTGTCTGGCATGGGAGACCCTACCGAAGGTATGTACCATCACCAGCATAGCTCGGAGCTGCATAGGGGTACACAGGCTTCTCTCCCACTAAAACGGTTAGGGCAAGCCTTTCACTCCCTACTTTTCTGCCACCCATCTATACTTAATCCCATGGAAATACCCAGGAACATCCCTTTGTCCTGACCACCCTTCCAGGATGCAGTAAATAAATCCAAAACAAACCAAACCTGGGCAGTAGCCGCAGGTGAGCCAAAAGTAAGCTGTTCCAGCCCCCGCACCCACCCGGGGCTCGGGTACCTCCCAAGGCCCCAGCCTGACCAAGACCCCTCAACCCCCCTGAGGAACCCACTATCCACCCTGAACTTATCCTCCCCCCACTGTGTTACCACATATCTTCCCTCGTACTGCTCACAGGACTGCCCCACCCGCTCTCCCACCAGTCTGAGGACCCCCACGGCCCGCCCGACACCCCTCCCCTCCCTCAAACCGGACCAGCAAACCTCTGTGCACTCCGAAGCTCCCCCTCTCCCACGAGGGTGCAATCCCCACCGGCAAAGCTCCCCCTCTCCTCTCCCTGGCCGGTGGCAGCGCCACACCTGTGTGGCAGAACCATGCAGATGTATGGGAAAGTGATGTTGAAAATGTGCCTGGAAACCCCCAATTGGTGGAGATGGCTGCGGTGGTTTGGTGTTTTCGTTACTTTTCCCAGGCTCTAAATATTGTGTCCGATTCAGCCTATGTCATCTGATTGGAAGGGTCATATCTTAACGAAGTGACACACCCTCACCTTTTTTCTTTACTTCACGAACTACAATTCCTGTTGAACCACTGTGAGCATCCATATTTCATAACTCATATCAGGTCACACACAACATTACCAGGCACTTTAGTATAAGGAAATAAGAGGGCTGATGCACTTGCTGGGATGGTCTCTCTCCCAGAAACATTTCAGCAGGCCCGTCTGTTGCATCTGATGCCGAAAAATCCAATATGAAGAACTGTTTAGAGACTTTGCATCTTTTGAGCAGCAAAGGTAGTTATTGCATTACAACGTTGGGAGCAAGGTAGTTCTCACTACACAAAACTTGCTCAAAGGCATCACATAAAATCAAGGTTTTTATACAGTCTACATACATGATTTTCATACATATTCATATGATTGCAACATCTATCTATACATATTAATGATAGGCAGAGCTTAGGGCGGTGCTTCTCTTGGCACTCAGTTTCAGGGGCCGTTCCGGCCTTCCTACTCAATTCGGGGGTTGTTTTTTCATCTTCCTCAGTCTGACCTTCTTACCCTTCCATTGTTCTTGCCCTGACTACTGAAGCTTGGAGAAAGCCTTGGCTCCAGGCCTGTTTCTTCTATTCATATGTCTACCTTATCCTAATTTATTACCCTTAAGTTCATTGTATAATGTTTCTAGCATTCTTCTAGATTCTGGTCCAGTAAGCAGAACAGAACGAGTTCCTTAGCAGTACAGGCAGAGTAGATGTTAGGGGGGAGCTTTCTCAGCAGACCCAGATATCTCAGTTAACTCTTTTAAGCCTGACCCTCGTTTCACATCAATTTTACCACCAAAGTGCGAGAACCCTACATTGTACCTTTCATCTCATGCAGGACCAAGCACGACAGATAATCCAGGCTTGTCCGGATTGTCAGTCAGTTGCTGCGATGCCCTTCATTGCACTTCGTGATATGCCTGTGGTGAAGCGAGTTTTGTCCCTGCTGGCAGTCCATGGGTGAGACCTTTGAGTGGAGCCGAAGGGTTGAGAGGGGTGAGAGGAGACCCCCTTGTGTGTAATGAAAAGAGATCCAGCTACAACAATCCAGCTACGACTGCTGCATTGAAGAAGAGAGACACTGCTGCCCTAAACATGAAAAGGATCTTTCCTTCTTCCCTTCTGGACTTTTATTGGAGGGAAAAGAGACTTGATCCAATGTAAATACTGCTTTACCATAGGAGAGATAGTTAGGATTGTGTATATAATGTATTATAATATTTATTTGCGTAATAATTGTAATATAATTCCCTTCCCCCCATATTGAGTCTTGTGTTGTGTCTGGAAAACCCCTCTCACACTGGGGTGAGTTGTGGGAGGGGGACTTGGACTCGGAAATTGGATTTTTGGGGGTCTCAAACCACCACATACTTACACATATATCCAACCCTATTACCCCAATTCCATATAGATTCCCCTAAATTCCAGTAGAATATTTAGTCTTTTTCAAGGTAGACCTTCATTCTGTTTAAGAACATTTGCACCCTGGCCTGGACAATTAGATATAACCCAACCAAGGACTTTATGTGCTGTGAAGAAGAAGATGAGGAAGAGAGGGTCCCAAAACACCCCCAGACTCAATTCCCGAGGGGTGGATCGGGGGTGGAATGGGGCAAAGGCCGGGGGTGGACAGACAGGGGTTTGCTGGACATCATTATAAAATTATAACGCCTGGGTCAGGGGGACGCATATGGTTTTGTGTTTCCCAGAGCCTGAGAGGCTACATTAAAACCTTCCCTTATCTTACCTCCTATCTTAATTGCCCTGGAGGTTTCTTTCTCCCTGAATCTTTTAGGCAACAGTATAAAAGGTAGTTACTGCAACAAATAAACGTCTCAGTATCCTGATGTGCTGAGTCTGTGCTTCAATACATCACATACTACCTCCTACCAGTTGCTACAATCCAATTACACCCTGGTGTCCTGGTTTTGCTCGTTGGTGCCAAGACGGGGGGGGCCTAGAACTGTGTGGGCATGGCTAGGTTTCTATTCTATACCACCCACATAATCTCTGGGGTGCATGGCTTTGGGGGGAAGAAAAGATGAACGCACCCCAGAAGCGGCACCATTTTGTTCTGTCTCTTCTCTTGGGGAAGTTTCCAGGACTAGCCCTGCAGACTCTGTCCTCCTGCCACCACCTGTCCCTTCCTGTCCCCTCAGTAAGAATGCAACTCCAAGTGGCAAACACAACTGAGCCCAGTGGATCCCACCACGGTGCTGGTGCTAGAAGCAGCTGCTGGGAACAAAGTGGTGGCAACCAAGACAAGAGGATTCGAGGCCAAGACAAGCCCGAGCCCAGCAGAGCGAAGCGGTCTGAAGTAGCAGTGTCACACGGAATTTGAACCAGCGGAATGGAGTGGTCAAAAGTGGCAGTGCTGCGCAATGCAGACAATCCAACTTTTTTGGGGTTTGTCTGTCATTGTTTATCGGGTTTGGGGGCAGGGAATGTTAGCTGCATAGAGCATCTGCCATCTCATCTTTTTCTGGGGGGGGCCACATAGCACTGGCTAAAGAGATCGCCTGCCATCTTGTCTTTGTCTCAGGAATAACCGTGTGTCACTGCCAAGTCGCAGGAAAGTCTGCCATCTTGGTTTTGTCTCAGCAGCCACAAAGAACTCAGTCAAGGTAGTGAACACCTTTCATGTGTAAACCACATTCTCTTTTGTATACATTTGATGTCTATGGATTTTTTTGGATTTTTAGGTTTCTGTAGATTTTAGAAGTAGCTGTAGTTAGCTCACCCTTTAGCACAGTAGTTTGCACATACCCTTTTCCCCATTTCATATCAAACCTTCTAAATTCCTTAGCAGCGAGCGGTGAAACAGTTACTTCGGATACCGAGGGCGGCTCGACCGCCCCCACTTGCCCCCGACACCCTCGGTTTTCCCTCATGCCAAAGGGAAGCCCAGCTCCGGACCCCCGGACCCCTGAAGCTGACCCGGTCAGAAGGCACACAGAAATATTAAGCTCTGTCCAGGACAGGGAAGCGGCAGGGGCAGGAACAGTCTGACGCCAGACCACCCCTGGGACCGCCCCCAGGACCGCCCCTGGGCTGGCCCTGCAGCCCGTGGCACCGCCCTGCCTACCTAAGCTCCCGGCTTGCCATCATTGCCATCGCAACAGAGTCCAGGAGTAGTCGAAAACAGGGAAAGATACTTTTTGGAACAGTGAAAAGGGGAGCTCTGAAGGGAAGCTCACTGGGAACTAGTCCCTGTGGAGAACTGCAGAGGGGTGTGAGAGGCTGGGCACTGCCCCTCCTCCCCTCTCCCAATGAGAGGCTAACACAGAAAGGGGGGGAAAAGAAGAACCAACTGTATTGGCCCCTATGTGTTCTGGGTCTGTTCCAGGCTCACAGCCTGTGAATATTCCTGCCCTTTGTGCCCTGATTCAGCTCGGGGGGCTGTGGCAGAACCAAAGGGGGGGCCACTGCTTTGTTCTCAATGTGACTTAATGTATCAGAAGTTGACTGCAGAAAGCCTTTTCCAGCAGACAGACCTGAAAGATGTGCCACCAGAACTCAGGCTGAGATGAAAACAATTTTGTGCAGAAAACCGAGTAACAGAACATGTCTTAACAACTGCAAGTGAGATACACCAAAACAAGAGACCTTATCATCTGACAAACCAAGACAAAAGTTTTGGACTGTAACAAGAATTCCGAGATGGGTCAGGAGTAAGTAAACAAGAAAGACCAATAAGGAAAAGCTTCTGTCACGGTTAAGCACTGTTGTGAAATCAGCCTGTGGTTGCCAAAGGTGGTGTACACAAGAATCAAACTCTGAGTAACACTGTCAAAACTGTTGTCTGAGAAAAAGACTCCAGGCCAATTTAGTGTATAAGATAAGATAAAAAGAGCAGGACATTTATTCAGGCCCTCAGGCCCAGGGGAATACACGATGCGCACCCACCCAGGCAATGGTTCTATGATTTTATAATAAGACCCATCCAATCTGAGTCATCGATGTCCACAGTAGATTTCAAGTCCCAAATAGATGACTATTTCCTTTGCGATCTGTGCCTTTTCTTTCGAGACTCCATAACCACTTAGTCCCAAAAAGTTTAACACATTTACAGTGAGCTGAATGCACTTGTCCCAATTTTTGGCAGCAATTAGTACATCGTCCACATACCGCAGGACAACTCCTTCTGCCTGCTGCCTTCTCCAGTCGTCCAGTTCTTTTGCCAGTTGGTTTCCAAATATAGTTGAACTGTTCTTGTAGCCCTGGGGTAGAACCATCCAGGTGAGTTGAGTTCTTCTCCCTGTTTCAGGATTTTCCCATTCAAAAGCAAAAAGCTCTTGACTGTCTTTATACATGGGAATGCAGAAGAAGGCATCCTTGAGATCAAGCACAGTAAACCACTCTAAATCATCTGTTAACATGGTTATTAAGGTGTAGGGGTTGGCCACTACTGGGTGTATATCCTCTGTTATTTTGTTGATTGCCCTTAGATCCTGCACCAATCAATAGCTCTTACCATCAGCCTTTTTTACCAGTAGGATTGGGGGTATTGTATTTGGATTCAAAATAACTGAAATTTAAGAAACTTTTCAGTTATGGGTGCTAATCCTTTATGGTTTTCTAGCTTCAAAGGGTATTGGTTTTGTCTTACCAGTATTGCTGCTGGTTTGAGTGTGATGCTTACAGGTTCTGCTTGTTTGGACCTCCCAGGGCAATTGCTAGCCCACACTATAGGGATGACAGCGTTCTCAACCTCTGTGGGGATCTCTCCGTGGTTCTCCTTTATGAAAAAGGCAACTGCCTCGATATATTTAGTGTCTGTCAGGAATTATGACTTTTATTCCCCCCCCTTGTAAAATTTAATTTCGGCTTCTAATTTCTCCAATAGATCCCTACCCAGTAAAGGCTTGGGAGAGTTTGGCATATAGAGGAATTGATGAGTTACCCAGTGCTTTCCCAATTTGAATTTCAAAGGTTTAAAGAAAGGCCTTGTTTCACTTACCCCTGTGGCTACAACCACTGTTACAGTAACATGACTCAGTTTCCCCTTCCAAAGTATTTAACACAGAATATGTTGCACCTGTATCCACCAAGAATTCAACTTCTTCTCCCCCCAGCTTAGCTACAACCAAAGGTTCTGCTGGGGAGGAATCCTCTCGTCCCCTTCAGTCACTCTGTCCATCTTGGTCCACAGCCAGTTGAGAGACTGGGTTTCCACTTTTCTTCAAATCTGGACACTCCTTTTTCCAGTGTCATTTCTTTTTGCAGAAAGAACACCGACCGTTCCCCTTATCATGCTGGCAGTTGTATTTACAACACTTGTGGACATTGTGTTTACAGCGTTCATGGCAGTTACTGCATTTGTGGGGTGTGCGGCAGTCATCTGCCTCCACCTCCAGCACTTTTGCCTTGCCTTTCTGATCCCTATTCCAATACACCATCCAAGCTATAGCCAATAAATTACCGATCTCTTTCCTCTCACCTGACTTCTGCAGCTTTTTCCTCATATTGTCTCCAAACTGACCTATGAACAAATAGACCAAGTGTTTTTTCCCAAGGTCCAAATTGAGGTCCACATCTGTATATTTTCATATAACCTCTCTTAGCCTATTCAAGAAGTCTGTCGGGGATTCATTTTTGTCTTGCTTCACCTCATACATTTTTGATGAATTTACTGCTTTTGGAATAGCATGTCTTAAACCATACACCACCCAATCCTGATAGTGTTTCAATGTTTTCATTTTTTCTGGTTGTCTCAGTTTAATGAGACTGAAGTGTTTTGCTAAGGAGGATGAGTTATGAGGAAGACCAAACTCCTCCCTTTAAGCAGTTGTAAATCCGAAATTAAGAGACTCCAATTGAGGAAGTATGGAGAAAGGAAAAATAATAGCCCTTTATTAAAGGATATATGTGTATTGGCAGAACATTGTGGTGAGTCTGACTGAGCCGAAATTTATTTCCCCATAGTAGTCCTCACAGTGCTGTGCTCTGCATTGGTAGCTAGAAGAGTGTTGATAACACGGTCATGTTTTGACTACTGCTGAGTACAGCACTGTAACATTCCTTCTTCAATCGAGGGCGAGATCCTGGGAGGGGACACAAGTAGACCAGCTGACCCACACTGACCAAGGGGATATTCCATACCACATGACATCAACCCAGATATAAAAGCTGAGGCGAGGAGCAGGACCAGAGGCATTCATTGTCTCTGATGGCTGCCTGCTGACAACTGTTACGCATGCTGGAGCCCTGCTTCTCAGAGACGTGACCAACCATTGCTGCTTATGGGAAGTAGAGATTAATTGCTAGCTTCTGCTTTGTGCGTGCGCACCTTGCTTTTGCTTTCTCTTTTGCATAAATATAAACTGCCTTATTGCAACCCACGATTTGAGTTGTTTTCTTTTCCCACCTTACTCTCTCCCCTGTCCGGCTGGGAAAGGGAGGCATAGAGCGGCTAGGCGGGCACCTGGCGTTCAGCCAAGGTGAACCCACCACAGTCCTTTTTGGCGCCCAATCGTGGGGCACAAGAAAGGCAGTTTTATATATATATATATATATACACATTGCATTGCATCGCATCGCTTATTGCTTTATTTTGCTAGTCTTGGGAACATACTAATATAAACAATGGCTCTGCGCCCTGCTTTTGATCTAACGGCCTTTCTGTGCTGGGGGAGTTGTCTTCTGGGGAACTATTTGAGACCAATGGAGGAATACAACCTTTCCCCCCTTTCCTGACTTTGATATAAATGGCTTTATAATGAAGTCACCCGTGCTCCTTGCTAATCCTTATGTGAGCTGTTTAGTAATGTTACTGCTACTAACCAATGCTGTCAGAACATTATGGAGTTTGTGGAATGTGGTGTTATCTTGGTGTAGGAGAAAACAAACTCTCTCCCAATTACTATCCTTATCTCAAAACCCTCATGACTTCCTTGTACGGGCCACCAAAAAGACTGTAGTGAGTTGATCCTGGCCAGATACCACGTACCCACTAAAGCTGCTCTCTCACTCTCCCCTCTGCAACTGGACAGAGGAGAGAGAAAAAAAAAACAGCTAAGAATTCATGAGTAGAGATAAGAGCTGGGAGAGGTCAGTGACTGATTACCTTCACGGGCAAAACAAGACTCAAAGTGGGGATAACACTTATATTTATTACTAACAGGACAAGAACCAAAGAGTGAGAAATAAAACAGTCTTAAAAACATCTTCCCCCCACCCCTCCTTCCTTCCATGTTCTCCCTCCTCCCCTCCCAGCGATGCAGGGGGATGGGAAATGGGGGTTATGGTCAGTTGTTGTTTCTGCCGCTGCTCAGAGAGAAGAGTCCTTCCCCTGCTCCCGTGGGGTCCCTCCCACAGGAGAGAGTCCTTGATGGACCTCTCCAGCGTGAGTCCATCCCTCGGGCAGCAGTTCTTCCCAAACTGCTGTCCTGTGGGTCACTCCTCCATGGGGTGCAGTGCTTCATGAATGAGCTGTACTGGTGTGGGTCCCCCACAGGGGCCACAAGTCCTACCCGGGAAAAACCTGCTCCAACATGGGCTTCCCTCTCCATGGGCTGCAGGTCCCCAGAAGGACCCCACTCCATCCTGGGCCTCCCACAGGGTCACAGCTTCTTTCATGCATCCACCTGCTCCAGCATGGGTTCCTCTGAAACAGGAGCCAGGTGTAAAAGAGTTAACTGAGATATCTTGGCCTGCTAAGAAACCCCAATACCTGTTTTGCTAGAAGAACATTTTAGGAGCACTGGTTAATATCGTTCTGTTCTGCTCACTGGAGCAAAGGCCTTTTTGTAGAAAGAATAGGAGTAGTACACACACAGTAATAAATTAGATAAACTAGACCTTTGAATAAGATCTAGAAGGCCCAGAGCCAGGATTTTGTAAGCTTGAAGAATTCAGGTCACCTAACTGAAGAGATCAAATTGAGGAAGACGTCCATGGAGACCACCAGAGAGATGAAGGTTTGAGGAGAAGACCCCCACAGTAGAAGACTGCGCATGTCTGGAAAGACTCCGCCCAGAGACTAGCCTACTTATTAATATGTATGTTAAATGATGTAACCATGTATCTAAAGTGTATAAAATGACTTGCTTTTCCACTTTCAAGTCAAGCTAGTTTGTCCAGCGCAAGTTGGCTTGCTCCCAACTTTGAATAAACAAATACCTTGCTACTTAAAGATACAAAAGTCTCTGAGCAGTTCTTTGGACCGAGTTTTTCGGCATCACCTCCATGGGCTGAAGGTGGGTCTCTGCACCCCGATGGTCCTCCATGGGCTGCTTCACCACAGGATGCAGGGGCCACAGCTCCAGTGCCTGGAGCACTCCTCCCCCTCCTTCTGCACTGACCTTGGTGTCTACATTGTTATTCCCATGTTCTCACTCCGCTCTTCCCTGGCTGAAATTTCTTCTGAACAACAATCTTCTTTTCTTAAATATGTTATCAGAGAGGTGTTACTATTGCTCCTAATTGGCTTGGCCTTGGCCAGCGCCAGGAAGTCTGTTCTGGAGCCGGCTGACATTGGCTCCACAGGACAGGGGAAGCTTCTAGCAGCTCCTAACAGAAACCACCCTGTAGCCCCAGCCCCCCCCCCCAAAACCCAGTTACAGAAACCCACTACACCTTTAAGCAATTGTAAATCCTCCAATTGAGGAAGTATGGAGAAATAAAAAATAACAGCCCTTTATTAAAGGATATATGTATATTGGAAGAACAACAAAAGAACGCAAAAACAACTAAACAATCCTGTACCCAAATAAATTCCCTTCAGAAAGGAAACAGTACAGTACTTTCTCCCTTTTGGTGCAATTCTAACCACAATCAGGGGGAGGCGCTGTTGGATCACTGGAGGAGCAAAGCCTGCAGTTGCTCTGTGGTGGTCAGCAGGGGGTGCTGTTGGGCTCTGACGGTCACCAAGTGGGGCACCCGTGTGCAGGAGAAACTGACAATGGAGATTTTCCCTATGTGCAAGTTTGGAGCTGGCTTCCTGCCAAGTCTCCGAAACTCGACAACAGGGTCTCCTTCCCAGAGAGGGAAGGAAAAAAAACGAAAAAAAAAATAGGCAGCCAAAGTTCTAGCAAAAATATATATATTTTACATATAAAACAGAGATATACAATGAGAATTATATATATGAATCTATGACCCCAAATAGCTTCCCGAAGGGAAGAGGGGGAAGGGAGAAGGGAAAAGGATAAAATAGGGTGAAAAGGGACAAAAAATAAAACAGATCCACACAATCTAAAAACCCGGTAACCAGAATTGGCAAGAGCTCACCACTTCCCTTGAAAAGAAAGCAGGACGTCTGGACGCGGCCCAGCACTCCCCCCTCACACGTGGCCGACAACAGCAGTTACTGTAGGCCTCAGCTTCAGATAAGCCAGACCCAGACAGGGACCACCGTTCTCCAACCTCGCCGGAAGAGAAGAGAGCGAGCTCTCTTATCAATGCCTTATTTATACCCTAGGTTACGTAAAGGAATAGCATGGAATACTTCCTTGGTCACTTTCCTAGTTCCTTCCTGGTTACTAGCTGGTCTCCAGGAAGGCCTAGACTGAAACCATCACACCCTACCACACCAAGAAGGGGAAGGGGAAAAGGGGAAAGAAGGCGGGTTCTTCCCATGAAACTAACTCTGTCTGCGGCTGGCTGTGGCCAGGATTTTCCCCCCCTTCATCGATGGGCACAAACCGCTGTCAAACACAGTAGCAGAGGAGGGAAAGGGCGACCTCCTCCACAAAAGGTTCCTCTGTTGGTGGGTCAAACCTCTCCAATGAAGTCCAAGCAGGTCCGGGTTGGGGGCAGAACAGGGCACAGGAAACGAAGGCAAACCGGAGCCAGAAAACAGCCAGATGACCAGGCCGAGAACAAAACAACCTTGGAGCCTTTCCAACACACACCTTGCCTGAGTAAAAGCAAAAGTCAAGTGCCCCCGTTTCCGAGGAAAGAAGAAAAAAAAAAACCTCATCACCCCTCCCCACAGTTTTAGGAGGGCCATCAGCTTGGAATGCAGGCCTGCTAGTTAGTTCTTTTGTGTAGATCAATCACCCAAGGTAAACCACCCTTCCCCATTCAACATCTTTCTTTTACAGTGAGGCAGGGGAAAGAAAAATTCCCTGCTTGTTTTTTTAGAACAAGTAAACCCATGACACTGGTGAATTGGGATCCCATTTTGGATCCTCTTAAGGGAATATATCCTTAAGTTCCCCTGTGAGTTTTCCAGATGCCAGTAGTTCCTCAATCGCAGTTCGGGCAGCTTGTTTAACCATTTCTTTCTCTATATTATCAAGTAATGTATCCATTATAGCCTCTAGATCATACCAGTCTGGATTTTGTGATCTTATTGCTCTTTCTACACAATAAGCTACCTTCTTTGTATTTTCTCTATATTCCCCAACCAAGGCTTTCCACTGTTGTAACTCAAGCAGAGAAAAAGGAACCCTTATCAAAATGGTCCCTGGTTACCCATGGCCTGTTTCAGGGGAGCCTCTATGACAGTTTTCCCCTTCTTAGTTCTAGATCTTCTGGCCACCGGTCTTGGATCCAACAGAGCTTCACGTACCCTTCTTCCTCTTCCCTTCACAGTTGCAGCAGAAACTTTTCCTTTTGCTTTTACTATGGTAGCCCCATCACGAGCTCCTTCCTCCTCAGAGGTGCTACCTGAGTCATCCTCAGAGGCTTCTGTATCTGTGTCAGTGAAATCACTATCCATAGTTTAAACTTTTATGCCCAAGGGGTTAAAGGTGGGAAAGCCCTGCCTTTGCCTCCTCTCGGAGGCTGGGAGTGACTTGTTCCTCCTCAGGGAACCCGTTCCCTGATGGTATGGGGCAAAAGCTGGGAACGTGAGCCCTGGATGTGCCCCGCCCTCCCTTCTGGAATGGGAAAACCTGTATACCGGGGGGGGGGCAGTTGGAATGACCCTGCTGTGGGAAATAAATAAGATGGTTTTATTACAAGCAGGGTTTTCCATGGCTGCCTCGTGCTGAGACACCTGGGGGACATTTTGTTTGGAAAGTTGAGGAGCCATTTTGTGGTCAAGGGCTAGTAGGCTACTTGTGGTTCTGCTTAAAGTTACTTATTGCTGCTGCTTACAGTTCTGTCTACCTGCTGCTACATACAGTTCTGCTTGGGGTTGCCTATTGCCGCTTATTGTTGCCTACTGCTACTTACAGTTCTGCTTACTTACTGCTACAGTGTGAAGGTGAGTCGGGAAGAATGTAAGGTGGTGAGACCAGCCTGGGCTCACTGCCAAGGGACTATGTGGCCGGGGGCAGGGAAACAACCTGATAGGTGGATGAGGACAACCAATGGAATGCACCAGAAAGCAAAGATCGCCTTTTAAGGAAGAAAAGAGTGAGGTCTGGCATGGGAGGAGTATCGATGGAGGGGTTCGGAACAGATTGTGCACAGGTCAATTTGGTCGGCAAAATGTCCAATTTATTACTTAAATGAGTTAACTTTTATACAGTTTAATTTGTTCTGGGTACATGCTTACAACAAGGTGATTGGATAGCTCAGTCTGTGCACGCATCTCATGCTTTCAGTTCATTGGTTTTGGTGCTCTGTTCATGCGGCCTGAGATCATGCTTGGCATGCAAAGTCCCTTCTATTAATCCGTCTTTAGGGATTTTCTGAGATTCTGCAGGTGCCTCATTATCTCCAGTTTCCCAAGGCTTTCTACTATAAACATACTATTTTCTCGTACCTTATAACTATAAACACACAGCTAACGAGTATAAACATTGCATAGTTTCACACAGCTTGCAGCTTCTAAAGTCATGTCAAGCAAGGCCTACAAAATGCAGGAAAAATTGCTCAGAGAAATCTCTCTGCTCTGACCACAGAGGAGCGAGGGAGTGGTTATGCAAATCGAAGGGTCTTAAAAGGGCTCGTCCTTCCCATTGGGGGTGTGCTCAAACCTGGTCACGAGTTCAGTGCACCCAGCGCACTGTTAATAAAGTTCTTTGTTTCACTTTATTTGGTCATCTCCAAAATTTTAATTAGAGATATTTCTCACAATGTGGGAGATTGTCTGGGATCCAAAGTCCACTGGTCTGGTTGAAGGACCGGTGAACCTGAAAGGTGCGCCCCGCTGATTTCAGCCGTCCAGAGGCCTGGGCCCTCTTCTGGGATGGCAGCGACTGAGGACCTTAGGACAGACGGCGTGAAACAAAGACAGGGGGAAGAAAGGGAACCGGATCCAGTATAGAAATTAATCCACGGCAACTGTCATACCTCGTGCACGGGACCTGGTAAGAAAAGAGAAGGGCTATCCTCGAAGTATTACCAGGTGGTTGGGTGAGAGGAGTGTGCATGTGCGTGGCTGAGACATACCAAAAGTTGCGAAACAAGTGAGGAGTCCTTCTAGCCGCGTTTCCATATCCCCGTGAGGGGACTGGCCGGCGAAGGGGCGAAGTGGTTGTTGTAGAGCAAGAGTGTGGTACTCCTCGGGGTGGAGGACTGCGGGTGGCTCTGGCTTAAGAAAGAAGGCTTTCGGGTGGTTCCAGCTTGGAAAGAAGGTTTTTGGGTGGTTTCAGCTTAGGAAAAGGGTTTTCGAGTGACTCCAGTGGAAAAAGAGGCTCGAAGGTATAGAGTGTGTGTGTGTGCTAAGGGAGGACCATATCCCGGAGCATGTGTTTAAAAAAGCCAGAAACAATTCAGCATACACTACTGTGGTGGGGAAAAAAGTGCTTTCCCGCTGGAGTTAAAAAAAATAGTAACCCCCCGAGGGGGTGGTGTCTCTTGGGGTTGACCCAATCAGCACCCCTGCAAAATTTAAACATATCATACCAGACCGGAAAAGAAAGATGATGATGTAGTTGGAAGAGGTAGTAACCATGTTCTGAGACCACAAGGAGAGAGAGGGGGTAGGAGCCCCGCTGGGGGCTAAGCCCCCCAACCCCCTAGCTGGGAGCTGCGGAAGCCTGGAACAGTGTTAAAACCGGATCAGAAGCTGGGGGAATTTCTCCACTGTGAGTGGGCAGCAGAAGACAGAAAAGCGGTGGCAGAGGCAGTGCTGAGTGGAAAGCTATGGCTGAAAGCCAAGAAGATAGCCGGCAACTAGCAACATGGCACATAGGCAGGCTGAGGAACACAGAGAGATGTCCTGCAAGGAGAGAGAGCTGACAACAGAGCAGAGAAAGCTCAACAGAGACAGTTTTGGGGTAAGAACTGAATTAAATCCCCCCAAAACCCCTTTGAGACCCCTCCTGGGAGGAGGAGGTGGACTTCTACTTGATGAAAGCCCTAAAATGCGGCATGCAGCAGAGAGAGAGGAGTTAGGAAGCTCAGAGAAGTCCTGGAAGCTGTACCGGGACGGTCGGACAGAATGCAGAGGAGGTGGCCTTGCTCCCCCCCACTGCTGCTGCCAGGCTGGCAGCTGAGACAGAGCAAAAGAGCTCTGATAGGAAACTTAGGGCAAAGTCTGAACTGAAAGCTGCCCTAAATGTTCTGACTCAGGGGGAGCTTAAATCCCCTGAGGAAGAGACTTTCACGAAGATGCCCCTGCACTTTGTGATATGACTGTGGTGAAGTGAGTTTTGTCCCTGCTGGCAACCCTTTGATTGGAGTCGAAGGGCTGAGAGGGATGAGAGAAGACCCCTTGTATTGTAATGGAGAGAGAAATCTTCCAGCTACGACAATCCAGCTACGACAATCCAGCTATGACTGCTGCATTGAAGAAGAGAGACACTGCTGCCCTGAACGTGGAAAGGATCTTTCCTTCTTCCCTTCTGGACTTTTATTGGAGGGAAAAGAGATTTGATCCAATGTAAATACTGCTTTACCATAGGAGAGATAGTTAGGATTGTGTATATAATGTATTATAATATTTATTTGCGTAATAATTGTAATATAATTCCCTTCCCCCCATATTGAGTCTTGTGTTGTGTCTGGAAAACCCCTCTCACACTGGGGTGAATTGTGGGAGGGGGGCTTGGACTTGGAAATTGGATTTTTGAGAGTCTCAAACCACGACAACTACTTCATTCCACCGCTCCTCCTGATGGAGGATCAATATGAGCTGTAACACTGTATTCATTTGAAAAGAGCCAAACTTCGGCCAAGTCTCCCCTTCATGCAGCCCATGCAATGGCCAGGTATTTATAGAGAACCTGCATAACTCCTGCCTCTTTAAAGATGTTTCAGGATCTGTCAAATGCCTCCAGTGCCGCAAGACCAAGGCTAAAGGAGATCCTTTTGGGATCTCCTTCTCTCAGGACTTGACACAACCCATGATAATAACTATTAGGCAGGAAAAAAGCTACCCAGCACTGGATTTGAACCCATGGCCTCAAGATTATCAAACAGACTCTCTCTCCACTCAACACCAATGACTTCAAGTGAGGGCAGGTTGTTTTAATGCAAAAAAGGCGTCCCTTTTCCTTCCGACTGTACCAAGCCAACACGAATAAACCCCTAAGTGACAACAGTGGTATGATCCGCAGTCCACCATCCCTGCCCTGCCTTACAGAAGCCACGCAAGGGGAGGGTTTCACCCACACCCCCTTAACTGACATGGGCCAGTTAAACTGCCCACCCAGGCGAAATGCTTTTAGCCCATAGACTGGGAAAACACCGACTTTTGCAACAACACAGGGCCCCAAAGTCTCACTTTCCAGTCCACCCTGTATTCCACAATTTCCAGAAAAAACTCACTTTAGAGTTGCTAGCAAAATTAACCCTAAAAGAGCTGCTCTTTTATCTCACCTGTGTCCAGGATTGTTAGGAGCTGGGACTTCTCAGGATCGATGCGGGAACCCTTCAAATATGTGGTGCCAGAAGAAAAGGTCTCACAGGATGAAATGGTTTGATCCAAAGAAGTCACAGGTCCAACAGTTTCCAGGGTGCTTTTTTTCAATTTCCACCTTCCACCTTTTGGGCTCCAAACTGTTGCCAGAGAGACCGCGGAGAAAAAGACTCCAGGCCAATTTAGTGTATAAGATAAGGTAAAAAGAGCAGGTCATTTAATCAAACCCTCAGGCCCAGGGGAATACACACAACGCGCGCCCACCCAGGTAACAGTTCTATGATTTTATAATAAGGTCCATCCAATTGCAGAACTATCCACCCCCCAGTTCTGCCCAGTTCTGCCCCCCAACACGCCCCTTCAGGAATTAGGTCCTCATCTTCATCTTCTTCACAGCACGTACAGTCCTTGGAGTTCCTCCAAAATTCTGGGCTTGAATGTTGTCTGTCATGGTATCTTGTTGTTCAGGTCTAGGGTGCGATGTTCTTAAACAGAGGTGTTTTTCTACAATTCTACCTTGTATTCGTGCGTGATTAGATGCTGTTATTTTTGGCCCATGTCTGACCTTGCCACCTGCAAGAGCGTGTTCTTTCTCCTGCCAAGTCATGAGAAAACAAGAACTGATAAACGGAATTTTGTCCTTAAAAAGGAAACATCTTGTATAAACTGAAACTAATTGGGGTCTGGCTATTTGCCGACAGCCAGTCAAGGGCAATTCAAGGAGAAAGGAGGAGGAAGAGGATGAAGTAATGACCACCAACCCATTACGAGAGACCCCCGCTGTAAACTGTGCAAGCGCAGTTGGAGTTCTACTTACATAACAGGGGGAGGGACTGGAGGCCTCTAACTAGACGTGTGCTCGCCACGCATGCCCAGGTAGATGTCACAGACTGACTGTATGAAAGGCAGACCGCTCTTACTCAGAGCAGAAGCATGCTTTACACTGAGGACAACGTTACCTCTGCAGGGATGCCTGCCATCATGTTAAGCCAACCAAAGCCCCGAGGATGCATTTGGGATCTTGAACGTTTTGGCATCAGTATGTACAACTGTGTGAATAAAAAATGAGTGAGTGGGGGTTGTCTTGGGGTTTGTTTTCTTGTCCTGTTTCTTGTTTTCGTTTGCTACTGCTTTGTAATAAATGCTGGTTTTTTGAACTTTTTAATCATTTCACCTCGGCAGCCTCCTGGTAACATACCTTGAAAAGAAGACTAAACGCACTAAAGGAATTTAGAGGGGTTTGATATGAAATGGGGTAATAGAGTTCAGTATGTGTAAACTACTGTGTTAAAGGGTGACATATTATACAGCTACATTAAAATCTACATTTACTACACAAGTACTTTTAAAATCTACTAAAGCTAAAAAAATCCAAAAAGCTCTGAGGCACCATTACTTTTGTTATCTTCTGTCGTATGTTGCTTTTAGGCTTCTCTTACTGTTAGTTTAATTGCACCAGAATTGAAAGCTCATATTGCTTTTATCTACACTGGTTGTTTTAAAGTTTGCAATGTTCATATTTGTACATGTTCAGTCCCAGCAGTTTGGCAGCATTTTGTGAACACAATTTGCAATATCTGTGTCTCTCTAATTACTGCAGCATGTGTGTCATGGTTTGAAAAAGCCCAAATCCAATTCTGATTCCTAGCCCCCCCTCCCACATCTCAACCCCATGTGAGATGGGTTTTCCAGACAAAAACACTAGACTCAATATGGGGGGAAAGGAATATATTACAGGACTATACAGCAAATAAATACTATAATACACTGCATACAATCTTAACTCTATATCTATCTCTACCATGACAGTAATATTTACAATGGGCCAAATCTCTTCTCCCTCCAAATAAAAGTCCAGGAGAGCAGTGGCAAAGAGCCAACTGATAAGGACCAAAGGAGCAGCAGAAGCCAGTATGCTGCATGGAAGACACAGAGATGTCTGAGGAGAAGGAAAAGCAGCAGCAGGAAGAGGACTGAGCCAGCAGCAGGAACAGAGTTTCGGGGTAAGAACTGGATAACCACTACAATGTGAAAGAGATTCCTCCCTGGATTGGTTTGGTGGGGAAATCCACATGGGATTTTGTGTGATTGTGAGATCAAATTTATCTACCTTATATCTCTAAAATGCCTTGTCATCCAGTGTCATCTAGGAGTGTGTGAAAGTTGAGTTTCGCAGAAGAGTCCTGTGTTAGAACGGAAAGGGGATGAGAAGGTGACTGCAGCACTGCAACAGCACTGGTTCTGTGGACCCTTCCATGGGACCCTGAGACCTGGTTCACAGCTTGCCTACAGTCTTTGAGACAAACTGGTAACATCATTTCTTAGATGATTTGTTTAGATTGTTTCCTAGCTTTATTGTAATACAGTTGTGTTGTTAGTGTTCACATACACATATAGGCACATATATATGAGTGCACCTAATCCAATACATGAGGATGCTTTTATCCATGGAGGAAAAGGGTACCTGTACTACCACTCCATGAGGTAAAGATGATTGCAGTCTGGGGCAGACTGTGGCAGGATGATCTGTCCCTTGATAAGGCCTGGCATTTGTCCAGAGAATACCAGCTCTCTGCAATGAGATACTGGCAGTGCCAGGGTGCTATTTGGTGTTGCATCAAACTCCACACACAGCCTGCTTCTTGTAAGCTCCTAACTGGCCTATAGATCTGTGACTGGGAGTCAGTCACTTTATGTTATAGAAGCCCAAGATCCTCTTACACAGTCAAGATGCAGGAATTCCAAGGTTGGGGTTCCTTTGAGATTGTCATCAGACAGAGTCACAGTTCATTGACTCACAAAACACAAATAAACAGGGTTTGTCAAGACACATCTCTGATGTGGGTTCAGGCCTTGCCTATGGCGTTACTAAAATCCACGTATACCCAAACGGAGACACAACATGATCAATATAATAATAATGGCCAGTCTTCGCGAACGAAGATTTGGGGAAAGGTCTTTTACCTTTCAAACCTGCACAATGGATTTTTTAGGTGAGACACAGCGTGCGCTGAACTGAGCCCACCCTTTAATCCTAAGGTTCATCTGCTGGGGCCAAGCAAGCTTGGACAATGGCAGTGAGGTCCTCAGGACATAGGTTTGTTTAGAGTGACCTTCTCATAGATGGATGGCCTCACAGGGCTAACGAGCTCCATCTGCCCGGGGGACCAGGAATCGAACCTGGGGCGCAGCGGTGAAAGTGCCGCATCCTAACCACTAGGCCACCAGGGGTCCCCCATGATCAATATATTCATCTAAGGAAAGGTTAATTTACAGAATTGTTTAATGGTTTAGGCTCTGCTTTGCAGGAACTGCAGAGATTTGTCATGTCATCTAGACCCATGGGTCTGGACGCTCCTGTTCATCTGTTCCAGCCCAGAGACTGAGCCTATGTTAAGTGGTGGAATTGAACCCCTGCAAGCCAAGTGGAAAGAACTGTTTCAAGTCCTGCTGACCATCTCCATTGTGGTCAGATTTGCTGGCAGAGGACCCTGGATTCGTTATCCAGAGGGAAGAAAGCCTCTGTTCCTGAGAGAAGTGGAACAACAGAGACTGTTACAGAGACTGTTACTAGAACAACAGGGACTGTGAAAATTATGTTTAAACTGTTTTTTTTGTGTGTATTGTCTAATCCCACCGGTAACTATGGATCAGGTTTAGAACCAAAATTTACATTTGGCTTTAGTAAAACTATATCCAATATTCTTCATGAAAGTGAGTGCTGGATTTGCACTATGTATTCGGCTGAAATTTGGCAACAAGCTTAAATTCTACATTGGGCAATTTCAGAGGATGTCTCATTAGGTTTACGGAGATATCTTCTATAAACTTACTTCATGGTTACCAAATCTGAACCTGGATAAAACAGCTATTCATGTTAGTTGTATATATTGTTAGATTTGCATAATAGCTTATTGTATGATTAGTGTTGTAGGTGTTAGTCAGCTTTCTGGTATAATGTTCAGTATAGGTGGTAAAAATTGGACAAGGTAGAGTTTTGTCCATCTCTAAAGGGGGGACTGATGCCTCTGGATTTCTTTGATTTTGAGGTTTTTGTAGATTTTAGAAGTAGCTGTAGTTAGCTCACCCTTTAGCACAGTAGTTTACACAATACCCAAACCCTTTTCCCCATTTCATATCGAACCTTCTAAATTCCTTTAGTTTGTTTAGACTTCCCTCAAGGTAGGCCTTTGTCATGGTTTGAAATCCCAAAAGCCAATTCCTGATTCCTAGCCCCCCTCCCACATCTCAACCCAATGTGAGATGGGTTTTTCCAGACAAAAACACAAGACTCAATATGGGGGGAAAGGAATATATTACAGTGACTGTACACAAATAAATAGTATAATACATTACATACAATCTTAACTCTATCTCTACCATGACATATAATATTTACAATGGGCCAAATCTCTTCTCCCTCCAAATAAAAGTCCAGGAGGGATGAAGAAGAAAAGACCCCTTCCAGTCTCTGAGCAGCAGTTCACTAGGGGCAGTAGGCTCTCTGCATCTTTCATGAAGCAGTTGCAGCTGGATCCTTGCCAATGCACACAAGGGGGGTCTCCAAGCCCCTCGGCCCTCCGACGCAAACGAAGGGTCTTTCTGTGGGCTGCGTTACCCCAGACAAAGGTTGCTCCACCACGGTCATATCAACGAAGTGCAGAAACCTTCCTGACGGTCTGGTATCCTCAGGGGAGTCAAGCCCCTTTACAGAGCTTCTGTGCTCTGCCTCAAGATGGCTGCTAGCTTCTCTGAAGCTGCAGCAAGGGGGGGCCCAAGGTCACCCCGCACACACATTCCTTTGACCGTCCTGGCTCAGCTCTCAAGACAGTCTGAACTTCTTAAGCTCCTCTCTGCAGTGCATACTGCATTTTAGGACTCCTCTCAGGTGGGAGTCCACCACCCCCTCCTCTCTCTCGGAGGGGTCTCAAAGGAGTTTGGGGAGTTTTGGTTGTTCAGTTCTTACCCAAACTCTCTCACTGTCTCTCTCCATCAGAGATCTCTGTGTCTTTTTCTGTTTAGCTGCAATGCCTGCTCTGCTGCTTGCATCTTATCTGCTTGGCTTTCTGCCACTGCTCCGGTACGCTGCTGTCTCCGCCGTTACTCCGTCTGCCCACTCACGGTGGAGAAAACTCCTTCAGCTTCTCAAGTCACAGACCTCAGTCCAGTCTAACACTGTTTCTGAGTTTCTATGACCCCAGCTGGGGCTGGGGGGCTGAGGCCCCCCCAGAGGGGCTTTAGTCCCTTCCTCCTCGTGGCTTTCACAACATGGCTACTCTTCTTCTAACAAACAAGTACGACTCCTTCTTCTCTGGTCTGGTTGTGGTATGTTTATATTTTGCAGGAGCACCGATTGGGTCAAACCCCAAGGGTCACCACCCCCTGGGGGTTACCACTTTCTTAGCTTCAGGGGGAAAACCTGGTTCAAACCACTACAACACTCCACCCCCTGCTCCTGCAAAATCTAAACATATCACAACAATTTGAAAAACTCTGCAATTAACATATACTCTTCTATAAATCCAAATATAATCAAAATCTCTCTACTATACATTAGCACAATTTTGCTATGAACTTAACTCTATATCAAGCACTTACATAACTATAGCCTTACTTACTCTACAATGGTACAGTCTGTGTTTTGTCTGGAAACTTTTCTGTTATCACAAGCATCTCTTATCTTGATCGCAACCATCCTCTGCTACCAAAAATGTCATGGTTTGAACAGCCTCAAAATCCAGTTCCTGATTCTTAGCCCCCTCATGAATCTCCTTCACCCTTTTTTATTATCCACTTCACTGATATTGGAATCAGGAGAACCAAGCAAGAAAAATTATCAAAAGGAATTAAGATATTTTGATGAGACTGTGGGTATCTTTTCAGTTTTACTTCTTTAGCATTTTACAGTGTTGTCAGAAAAACAATGGTGAGTTATGGTTATAGGTGGCTTCCTCCTGAGTGGAACAGAGGCACCCATTTGCAGACTTGGCCCTCTTTTCAGGGAAGTTTGCTGCCTCCCTGGGTCCCAAACCAGGGATGCCACCAGACAACTGACAAGCTTAATTCAACTTTCAGACTATTATCCATTCCTGCTGTTTCATGTGGGTATTAATGATATTGCAACAAGAAGTCAAAGGTTGATCAAAAGATATTTCAGAGCCCTAGGAATAATGCTAAAAGATTTGGGAGCACAGGTAGCATTTTCCTCAATTCCCCCAGTAATAGGGAGAGGTTTTGGAAGAAACAGGCAAGCCAAAGACATCAATACCTGGCTCCAGGACTGGTGCCTCCACAAGAACTTTGTGTTTTATAACCATGGAAAAGTCTTTGAAACAGAAAGTATGCTGGGGCCTGACAAGGATCCACCAGTCCCTATGGGGGAAACACATATTTGCTCATAAGCTGGCAGGACTGATTGAGAGGGCTTTAAACTAGAATCAGTGGGGGAAGGGGATCCCAAAGAAGAGCTGAAGGCAAGCCAAGGGTTGGCATGGCATTGCCTGAGGGTGGCAATGCTAATGGGAATATTTACGCTACTTTGGGGAGTATATCTGAAATGCTTGTACACCATGGTGAGAGAAACAAACAGGATGAACTGGAAGTGTTGCTCAGTTCCCAAAGCTATGATGTCATCGGTATTAGTGAGACTTGGTGGAATGAGTCTTATGACTGGAGTGCTGGGATGGAGGGCTACAGGCTGTTCAGGAGGGATAGGCAGGGCAGGCAAGGTGGAGGAGTTACACCGCACGCAAAGGATATGTGACTGCACAGCCCTTACAGTTAGGGATGATGTGGTTGAGAGCTTCTGGGTGAGGATTTGGGGGATGGAAAACATAGGAGATGTAGTGGGTGTTTACTATTGTGAGAGACTGAAATGTTAATGGTTAATGACTCAAACAATCATCCATTTGCAAAAGCAGCAGGGTGCTTTGCTGACCACATGCAAGGTAACAGCCCTGGTACAGAGGGGGTGCACACCCACCACTGGAGATTACAAGCTGGGTTTTGAGCCAGATAAGGAAAGAGGCCAATAAGAAGCAGATCCTGCAAGGTGGGATAGTGCTCTTTATCATGGCAATGTCCTCCCTTACATAAATGACTCAGATGGGAAAACTCCCCTCCCAGGAAGTACTGGGACATTCACATGTAGACCTGAAGGTATTCATCCCTTAAGATGGACCAGAATTGGCTCAATTACGCTGACATAAGAGGCAGCTGTAATGTCTTAGAAGGTGTCATAAACCATCAAAGATGCCCAAAATGCCCCTTGATCCACAGAGTTACATCACAGAGTGTAAAACTCCCTGCCCCAGGGGAGGTACCTGGGTGTTTCCACCTGAACCTGAGCGTATATTAACCCATTGAACTCGAAGTTTCTAGGGCTTCCCCCACCCTTAACAGATCAAGACTGTGACCATCACTTTGACAAGACTGCGACCAATGGACATCAAAATTGCAAAATCAAGTCTCATCGCTAGATCCACAGGTGGTGATATTTCTACTCTTATCCTTTCTTTTTCTTTCTTTTCCCTTATACACTTTCTTAAGTGTTATTTTTATGGTTTTATATTGTTGCATTTCTAACTAAAATGACTACATTTTAAAATTTGCCAACTACCTTATTCTACATTAATGTTCTAACGTTTGCAAGTAAAAATTTGTTATTGAAACTCCTGAGAATTTTGTTGTTTCTCTTGTGTACCACCCAGAGTAAATCAAACAACCTTCCCCTAAACCCACTGAGCAGACCAGGACATAACAACTACCAATCACCCAGACAGGACGTAAGCAGTGATGAGTTAGTCTATAGGCAATTAGGAGAAATTTCAGGATCAGTAGCCCTTGTTATTATGGGAGATTTCAACTTCCCAGGCATCACTGGGAATATCATACTGCTGTGACAATCAAGTCTGGGAAATTCTTTAAGTTTGTAGGAGATAACTTCTTGTCACAGGTACTCAATGAGCCAACTAATGTAGGGAACATGTCCCAAGGTGCAACAGGTAGGCACCGAAGCTAGGGGACATGCGCAGAGCCAGACCCTCCTATTGGTTAAGAGTCACGTGGGATCAAGGTATAAAGGACCGCGCGCTGTTTGAATAAATCTCTTTGTTTACCACCTCACAGAGAGCGTGCCATGATTTCTTTATTATATAAAGGCAGTGCCACGTGCACGTTACATATGGCGACCCCAGAGGGGACCGAATCTATATTAGATAAGATATTTTAAAACCTGTAGCAGGTTCTATCAGTAGGATCTCCGGTTATCATTTTAGTTTTATAAAGTGGGAGTCCTTTTACCGAAAAAAACATAGACGTCTGTAAACGTTGCCTTGGGGGAGTCCAAGGAACGAAATTTGAGCTCAAAAAAGATAGGTTAGTGCACAGAAAAAAGAAGAAAGAAGAACTCGCCGAGAGATCGGAGTGGGCGGGCACCGGAGAAAGCGGAGCGGACCGAAACAACATCGCAGCGGTGAGTGAGCTGAAAGGCAGCATGCGCGGACAGGACTGCTCCCCGACCGGCAGCGTGACCGCAGCCCGGACCCCCGAGCTGCGGGACGCGCCGAAATCGCGGGGAAACCCCTGCCGCGCCACCGCCGCCGCCGCAGCTGAAACAGCCACGCGGACCGGCGCTGCAGCTGCCCGCACCACCCCAGCCACCCCGCCCGGACCCCCGCTTTGGCTGTCTGCCTAGCAGAAAGCCCCCAGCTCCAAACCGCCCGCCTCCCCTGCAAGCGTTCGCTGCCCCCTTCTCCGCCCCACGCCCACGAGCCGCGCGGGACAGGGGAAGGCACACCGAACGCCCGCAACACCCCGACCCTACCTCGCCTAGCGAGCCCCCGCCACCACCTTCTGCCGACCCACGCATGCCTGTAGCTACCGCGTGAAGCCTCAGCGTAGAGGAAAACCCCCCCGCGGCGCCTAGCGAACCGCGGGACACCCGGAGCCGCTCCCCACCGACCCCCGGCCGTCTGTAACGACCGCACCGACCCTTAAAATTGAGAAAAATCGCCGAAAGCTGCCGCGAACCCACAGAGAACCTGTTGCCGCTTTTGCCGCCGCTTCTGCCGCCAAACCGCCGCCGCAGCCGATAGCAGCCCAGCGCCGCGAGAGGACCCCGCGCCGCCGCTGCGCCGAAGGGACCGCCGCCGCCCGAGCCGAGCCCCGAGCCCGCCTGAGCCGCGAGAGGACCCCGCGCCAGCCGCCGCCGCAGCAGCCCTGCGCCGCGAGACGACCCCGCGCCAGCCGCGTGCCACCGCTGTTTGCAGCCGCCGCCGCTGAACCGGGAAACCAGCCGACCAGAACCGGGAGTAGCCAGCCACTAACTACACAAAGAACTTCTGCCCACGCGCATCCAAACCGCCGCAAAAAGGTAAACTGAAGAACTTTTTCCTCACCGCAATTTCAAAAGACACACATTCACCACACACAGCCCACAAAAGGACAACACAAGAGCATAACACCCATAAACACCCCCCCCAATAATACTACTCACAGTAGCCGCCCCACTTTTAGGCGTAGGGACACAAACGCCCAAAGTCTGGTGGGGGGGGAATGGGAGATGTTCGTGAATTGAGCACTGAGTCAGAAGCCCAGGGCCAAAGGCACACGGACCGTTGGGAGGGGACGGAGCCTGAAATGCGAGATCCCCACTCATGGGACCATCGCAGAGGGCTCCGTCACGGCGACCGGGGGGGCAAGCCAGCAGAATCGCCCCCCCGTCCCACGGATGACCGCCGCCCACGTGTAACCTCATGGGCGTCGCCATCTTGCCCATTAAAATGCCCGGGTACTGAACTGTCTCTTCCGGTCCCTGAGCCGCCCCGCCCCACCCATAGGCGTGAGGGGGGAGGTAGCCCCGCCCCCTCGCCGCCTCCGACACCCGCCCACACCCCCCCACCGGCAACCGAGGCTACCGCAGCCACGGGGAGGGGGGGATGGGGGGAGGAGGAGGAGGAATTCTCAGTAGTTCCGTCGGGAAGCAGCAGGGAGGCAAATGGGGTAAAGTCGGATAATAGGTGGGAAAACAGGGGTAAGGCAGTTCGACTGGGTGGCCTGAAGGATAATCAGGCATACTCAAATGAAGTTAGCCAAAGCCATGCCCCTCAGCCTGAGCCCCTACACGGAGCTATTCAGAGGCTGAGGCATTTGGTAAGAGATAGTGGCATATCCCTAAATGATGCCTGCGGGTATCCGAGGGCATCGAATTCCATCCATTTTTCCACCTCACATGACACAGAACATGTGCACTGCTTATCTGACTTTCGGGAGAATGGTGCCAATAACACACCAAACACCCCAACTGGTATAACAGTAAATCCATTGACTGGAGAAGGGAGACACAGCACAGCAGGTGCCCAATTGAATCACTCCCGAGAAAAATACAAAGTAACAATCAAACAGGCGCTGAGAGCCATGAGAAGGCTTCTCACCACAGACAAAAACAGCAACCTGCCCAACACAAGAGTATTACAAAGTTGTACTGATCCAAACTCACAACATTTAAATCGACTGCGGACTGCTTTGCACAGGCAAATTGAATACAATGAGGCCAGAGAGATGCTGTATAAGCAGTTGGCTTCTGATAAGGTGAGCACAAGCTGTGAAAAGGCTTTGCAAACCCTCTCTGGAGGGGCTGAACACAGCACCGCTGAGCTGGTTCAACCTTACCGAGGTTTAGCTCTGATGAGCACCAATCTGCCTCTCTAGCTGCGGCCCTAGAAGCCCAGCTAGGAATATGAAAAGAGGCCAGACTTAGAGCAAGTGGTGTCAGGTGCAGTAGCACTGACCGCTCTCAAGGAGATTACATCTGGAGACCCCTTTGCAGCAATGCCCCAAAATACTCTAATGGCAAGGAATGGGCTGAGTTACACCCAGGGTGCCGAGGGCGAAACAAGTGCGTTGCTGCCAGCATCGCCCTGCTTGTTGCCGTCCTGCTTGCTGCCTTCTGTGCCACAGGCTTTCATGTGCCAGAGAGGAAGCAGCTCGAAGCAAGCCCCAAAGTGACAACAAACAGCCTAAACAATGCCCTTATATACTGCACACCCAAGAAAGGTGACAGATGGAGAATGCTGCCAGACACTAGAGCAGTAAGCGCAGTCATAAAGCATGTAGGAGCACAGCAGCATGGACTGCCTTTACCCGATGTGCTCCCAACGAGTTGGCCGCTATTGGTAACTGATTCAAAGACTTGTTCCTCTACCACCTTCTTACACCCTGAGAACGTTCCAAGGCTTGCCTGTCCCATCATGGCCTTGTGCATGGCCCATGCAAGTATATTGCTGGGCTGTCTGTCCTCAGGAAATGCAAATAGCCAAGCAAGATATCAGACAACCACGATACACCCCTATACAGGTAGCATACCAATGAGCATGGCCACAGAAAATGAACTGCCTTTTACTCTTACTGCTCTAATCCAAAATGTCCAAGATGTAGGGTTACAGCTTGCAGCAGAGAAAATGCAGCAACCGTTGCCCTGGACTTTCCTTAGACAAGAATTCACGCAGCAAAAAAATTCTCCACAACTGCTGCAGCTCAAGGTAAAAAACACTTTATATTTACACGAGTTGCAAAAGCTTTAAGGGGCCACAAACCGGTTAAGGCCTATTTTAGGCATAACCACAGAGGAGCTACACCCTCTACTTCAGCTGCCAAAGGGAGACTCCAGTCCAATGTCTAACAGGCTACTGATACCAGAAGCCAAAGGAGTGTTAGACATTCGTACCAAGGCAATAGAGAGAGGGATAGGCAGAAGGAGAAATCCTGAACTACAAATATGCCTAACCCTCATTCCCAGCAGGTATCAACTATTAGCAGCCTTGTTACCGTGGGATCAGACTGAAAAAGACCCACTGCAACTTCTAAAGTGGCTAATTTTGCCCCATGTACCATCTAACACTGTGTAGACTGTTAATGAGATGTATGCAAAGCTTGTCATTCAAGGCAGAGAAAGACTGCAGAACTGGAAGGAGGGGACCCTGCCTTTACCACCATCGACTTGCCAGCTCTGAAGGACAAATTGGATAGGACGCCAGCTGAGGATGCAAGGTTCCGAGCTGCCTTAGCAAGCTTTCATGGTAAAACTTTAATGCATCTCTCAAAACACAGGTTGTGGGCAAAGACAACTAATCTACCTTCCAAAGCCACGACCAGATGCAAACACAGACCAGTGAAAGGCTTCAGGGCCTTCACACCTGCATCTGGAAACAGCATAAAAGGCTGTAATAACTCAGGTAAAATCCTGCTGCAAAACAAGGGAAGGACAGACGCAGACCACGAACCACAGCTGTGCAGGTTCTGGAAATGACCTCGTCTGTATTGCCTTGGGAAAGTTTATTAAGTGATCTTTGAATGTTATAACTGATTTCTGTTATGTTGCAAGTTGATGCCTCATCTTGAAGGTTTGTTTATTTGAAATGTCCTAGTGCTTACTTGTTAATTGAAATTCGTTCTGTTTGGTTTCTTGTGAATTACAGAAGGTTTGGATTTTCATACACATGCATACAAAGTAACACAATGACAGGTAAGGGCCAACAACTGATAAAGAACTAAGTGACTGGCAAAATAACAACATTTAACATCATATCTAAGGTCTTGAAGCAAGCGAAATTGTCTAGTTCAATTTTCCATCAGAACGCAAAATCCTTAAACAGACAATTCAAATAACATTCAATTAGCTCAAGACTCCATCATGTCATGCCCAAACTGTCAAAAAAAATCACAACAATGCCATCTCAGAATGCATTAACCCCGCATGGTTAATTGCAAATGAGATTGAGCAAACAGATAACACACACCTCTGAAATGGATATATTATAATATGTACATGTAACAGTAGGTATATACCGCATCACGTAACCTACACAACACCCACTGCAGAAAAGGCCGAAAGTGTGAGACACTTTGGCTTAGTTGCCCAGCAACTCTTGATCCATAATATTCACAGTAAAGCAGCTCTATCCTATCAAATAGGAAAATTCTCATGTCACAAGTGTTCCACACTCACTCATTACACAGGTAATTACACAAAGAGCACACAACACAACAAAACAGTGTCAACTAAACAAAAAAGGGGGGAGAGAATCTGTATAGCTAAAAGACAATCTGTGAAAAACCATGTATGTATTAATTTTCAAATTGTGACAAGCTGGAAACATGTGAGTAAGAAAGGTAATACAAACCCCAGGCTAGTATACCTCTCCCAAAACATCGGTCATGGTAAAGGATTTGGTATCTGGGCAGTGGACGGAACCACTAAATCTGATTTGGGATAGAGGCTACGCTGGTGAGTCTGAAGAAAAGAGTTAAGATGAACCCCTTCCAGGTCTGTTGCACCCCACAAGGTACAAAATCACATCAGCAAGAACCAGAATGATGCAGAAGTTATAAGAAGGTTATGTTTATGTTTAAGGTTTACTTTAAGGACGACCAGTGTGGCAAAAAACAGTTTATAAAAACCCATGAATGTGTGTGTATGATGCGTGAGATGATGGCCATCAAAGCGAATGAAAGTATGAATGAACATGAGTGTTGTATGTCTGGACAAATATTGAAACACTAAAACACCTCACAAATAACAATACCTCCGCCACAGGGTCATTTAAGAGAATTTAGTTTTGCTAAACTTAGCCTGTTTCTTAATAAAGTTGTACTCCCCAGTTATTTAAAACCCTCAGGTTAATAAAGTTTACAAGTTTGCACGGTTAGGCCAAGGCCTATAGATTAATAAAGTTATTTCTCCAAGTTGCACTACCCTATAGGAATATAAGAAAGTTTTAAAAGGTTCACAATAGGACTATAAGAGGCCAAGGCAAGCAGTATGCTGGATCATTGCAAGCCTTGGTAGTTTATAATGTACTGTTCTGATTGTTTGCGCTGTTGCCTTTGTAATGTTCTCGTGACCTTCTTATACAATTAGGAAGGGGGAGATGTAGGGAACATGTCCCAAGGTGCAACAGGTAGGCACCGAAGCTAGGGGACATGCGCAGAGCCAGACCCTCCTATTGGTTAAGAGTCACGTGGGATCAAGGTATAAAGGACCGCGCGCTGTTTGAATAAATCTCTTTGTTTACCACCTCACAGAGAGCGTGCCATGATTTCTTTATTATATAAAGGCAGTGCCACATGCACGTTACAAACTAAGAAAGATGCCCTCATAGATTTGTTTGTGAATAGAGAAGGACTCATGGGAGATGTGATGGTAGGTGGTTGTCATGGCCACAGTGATCATGAAATGGTTGAGTTTACAATTTTCAGTGTATTAAGAAAAAAGGACAGCAGGGTTGCTACCCTGTAATTCAGGAGCCTGGAGAGGAATTGAAGGTCAACAAGAGAGCACCTGAAGAGCAGCACAAAGGAATTCCAGCCACTCTAGCCAGTAATTCAGCTTCATCAAATGCCTCTATGCAAATGCACATAGCATGGAGAATAAATGAGTTAGGGATGTGTGCATGTCTGCACAAATGGCTATGCCGGGAGCAGACACTAAAGGCCAAAGCTAGACTAGAGTTGCAACTGGCCAGTGTTGTGTCAGCCAACAAGGAAGAGGAGGTCTAAGGAAAACATTGCACTGATACTTTTTGAAGATGGTCATGTGACAAATAAGGATGAGGAAAAAGCAAGGGCATTCAATGCTTTTCTTGCCTCAGTCTTTAATAATACCCTCAGTCTTTAGGAACCACCTTTTAGAAGCACAGGAGCAGCCAATTCCAGTGTGTCCTAAGTCAAGCAAGTGGGGCAGAATGATCAGACCTGTGATCTTATTGGCATCATGGAGACATGGAGGGGAGGCTTCTATGACTGGAGTGTTGGAATGGAAGATATAGGCTCTTTAGGAATGACAGGCAGGGGAGATGAGGAGGTGGTGTCTCCCTCTATGTCAATGAACAACTGGAGTGCATAAAGCTCTGCCTGGGGATGGATGAGGAGCCAACTGGGTCAGGATTAAAGAGAGGCCAGGGACAGGTGAAATTATGCTACAGCAAGACTCCTCTCAATCACCTACCAAAGGTCTTGTGAGTTTGGGGAGGTGCCTGCTAATTGGAAGCTAGACAGTGTTATTTCAGCCTTCAAAAAGGGTATGAGGGAAGAGCCAGGGGGCTACAGACCTGTTAGTCTAACCTCAGTACCTGGAAAAAATATGGGAACTGTGATAAGTAAAATGAATAATTTGTTCATCAAATGAATTCTTAATTAATAAAAGTTGTAATGAATTGGAAATAAGAATATATTAATTGAGAGAGTTAAGCTTATTGTTTAAGCTAATATTCCAGTGGTTCAACAGTTGCAGAATTTGTTAGGTACCCTGTTGTTTTATAATGCCTGTTCTCAGCATGTTTGCAGGGAGCAAAAGTTATGAAAGATTAACTCCAAAGTTAATGAAAAAAAGGAGTCCACAGCCACTTTTGGGAAAAGCCCCAACATGGCCGATCGTGAAGATAGGAGCAGCCGTTGTCTTCCCTCAGCAACAAGACTAAAAAGCCCGTGGGAGGGAAATCCAATAATGGGAAAGCCTGCGAACTGAGAACCAGTGTGGATGAGGCCCACGAACTGAGAACCAGTGTGGATGAAGCCCGCGAAACAGGAACCAAACACAACGGAACCCGTGAAATAAGAACCAATAATGGACTGACATGACTGAGAGGGAGGTGGTTACAAAGGGTATAAAGGAGGGGCTTTCGTCCATTGTGGGTGTGGACCATGGCAAGGCAGGGGTCCTTCCGGTCACCCAGCATGCTGATTTGCTTATTTGCCATTTTCAATAAATCCTTTATTATTTTCAAAATTTTATCTGAGTCATTTGACTATCTCAATTTGGTGCCGTGACTCGGATGTACAAAATCTTCTGTGCCGCTGGAATATGTCTCCAGGAGGGCGCCCACCGTCCCTTCTTGGACGGTCCTGAAGCGGTTCTTGTGACACGGAATTCGTACATCTGACCGAGATTTCGAGAATGGCAAATAAGCAAATAAATCACTGCAGTCCTCCGTAATCGCAGTGCACTTGGCCCGGGCGAAGACTCACTTAAGGGAAAAAGTGAGTATTTAAACCCTCTTCCTTAGAAGAGATCCATTTGACAAGGGGTTCGAGCGGGGGCTTGCTCCAGACGGGAGCAAGCCGACTTACTTCTGGGAGAAAGTAAGTGGTGCGGCTGCCGTCCAGTCAGGGGAACTACCGTCCAGAGAGGAGTTGGACGAGGACTTACCTAGGAGAGGTGAGTATTTCGCAGACCCTTCTCGGTTGGGAGGGGGTACCTGGAGTGCAAACATTTGAGACGTCCACCAGGGTAAAACGAGTGCGGACCTTCTAGTAGTGCGGTTCTTGTCTCCCACGAGGGACCAAGCCATGAATGAGGGGAAGCGAGTGTACTGTGTGTGTGTGTGCAAGAAGGCACTTCAGAAGATGGGACAAAAGGAGAGTAAATCTTCTTCTCACATGGGTGGACATAATGAGTCGCAGAGTACTATTCGTAAGAAAAGAGGATCTAAAAATGTAATTAAAGTTGGTAGCTGTGAGGAGAAACTGTCGGACGTTTCCGGGGAGAAGGAAACAATTGGTAGTGGAATTTCAGTGAGACTGCCAGATATCCCTGTCGATAGTCCTTTGGGGATAATGATTAAATATTGGGATGAATATCCCTCCAGAAAAGGCATGTCTAGAGAGAGAATGGTGTACTATTGTATGGAAGTATGGGGAGGTAAGCAAATTAGACGAGATCAGTTGTACTGGCCAATTTATGGTTCGTTTGAGGATTGGATATGTCAGGCTTTAAGTCTTTTCGTTAATAGTAAGGAACCATTCGATGCGGATGAGAGTGGATATGCTAGTTTATGGATAAGATCAGACACTAGAATATATCTTTTCCCTTTATGGGAAAAGATAGGACAAAAGAGTTGTGGTTATTCGGAGGAATCTCAGAAACTACCCCCACCGTATTTGCCGCCTGCGCCCGTATCTACCCTGTCACAAAGTTATATCCCGGCATCAACATCTGTCCACACACGAGAGACAGACATTTTACTGCCTATGCCCGATCTGTCCACTCCGGCTGCTGCTTTAGCCGTTCCTTTTGCTGAACTGCCGCCCCCTCCTGCCCAAGTGCGGGAACCCGCCATGTCGCCGGCTCTTACACCATCGCGGGAACCCACCATGTCGCAGCCTCTTACACAAGCGCGGGAATCTGCCGTTTTGTCCCATCCTGCACAAGTGCAGGATTCTGTCATGTTATCTCCTACTGCCCATGTGCAAGGCTCCGATGTTTTATCCTCTCTTGCCCAAGTACAGGAGCCAACCACTTTCTTTCCAGTAATTTCGGAATCTGTCCCCTCTTTCATACACCAGTCCCAGCTGTACCCCTTAAGGGAAACCCCTATGCAGGGACCGGGGAGGCAACACGGCATAGGATTCATATTGGTTCCTATAAACTCGGGAGATGTACGAGCATTTAAGAAAGAAATGGGGAGTTTGCTAGAGGATCCTTTAGGAGTGTCGGAGAGATTTGATCAGTTTCTGGGTCCCAATATTTATACGTGGGACAAATTGCAGGCTATATTGGGAATACTATTCACAGTGGAGGAACGAGGAATGATTAGAAGAGCAGGAATGAAAGTTTGGGACCGAGCACACCAGCAGGGTCCAGCGGCTGATACTAAATGGCCTGTACAAAGACCTGACTGGAATAATCATGATCAAAATCATAGAGATAATATGAATGATTTGAGAAACATGATAGTCCAAGGTATAAAAGAAGCTGTCCCTAGAGGGCAGAATGTTACAAAGGCTTTTAATGAAAGCCAAAGGAAAGACGAGACTCCTACTGAGTGGCTGGAAAGACTTAGAAAAAGTTTTCAATTATATTCTGGCCTCGATCCTAATGTTGAACCGGGACTATCAGTTCTTAAAATGCGGTTTGTTGGTGGATCTTGGGAAGATATTAGGAAGAAATTGGAAGACATAGAGGATTGGCAGCATAAGGGAATGGATGATTTATTAAGGGCAGCTCAAAAGGTGTATGTGCGAAAGGGAAGAAGAGAGAGAAGAGGAGAAACAGAGGAAGAAGGAGGAGAATCAGAACAGACAGACAAGAATTTTAGTGGCAGCTATAAAAGGAGGACAGAAAAGAGAAAAGGTTCAGAGGAAACAGACTTTTCGTGAAAAGGATAATAGTGAAGGACCTAGGGAACATAAGCGAGTGGACTTAAGTGAAGTGGAATGTTATTACTGTGGCAAGAAAGGACACACTAAGAGGTTCTGCAGAAAGCGAATGCAGGATGAGCAAATATTTAAAGAAGATTAGGGGGGTCAGGGGCTCTATTTGCTGGGGACACGAAAAGACACAGAACCCTTGATGAAACTTAAATTGGGTCCCCAGCAACAAGAAATTGAGTTCCTTGTGGACTCGGGGGCAGAAAGATCAACTGTCCAAAAATTACCCTGGGGTTGTACAACTTCATCTGACACTGTACAAGTTATGGGTGCTAAAGGGGAACCATTCAAGGTGCCTCTCATTAAAAATGTTGAAATAGAAGCACCTAATAAATACGCTTTGGGAACGTTTTTATTACTCCCAGAAGAAGAATATAATTTGTTGGGAAGAGATTTAATAATAGAATTGGGAATAAGCCTAGAAGTTAAAGAACAGAAACTACAGGTTAAGTTATATGCCCTTACAGCAGAGGACGAAAAAGAAATTAATCCTGAAGTATGGTACACTCCGGACTCTGTGGGGAAATTAAATATTAAACTGTTAGAAATTTCTATTCGGAACCCAGAAGACCCCATAAGGGTGAAACAATATCCCATCCCAAATGAAGGGAAAATTGGTCTTAAATCGACCATAGAGCGACTTCTAACACAAGGCTTATTAGAACCATGCAAGTCACCCCATAACACCCCTATTTTACCAGTGAAAAAGCCTGATGGATCTTATCGTCTAGTACAAGATTTAAGAGAGGTGAATAAAGGAACTGTTACCGGATATCCTGTGGTCACAAACCCCTATACTCTACTAAACAAACTCTCACCAAACCATAAATGGTATAGTGTGATAGACCTGAAAGATGCTTTCTGGGCCTGTCCTCTTAAAGAGGAAAGTAGAGATTATTTTGCTTTTGAATGGGAAGATCCTGAAACTCACAGAAAACAACAGCTGAGGTGGACAGTCCTGCCTCAGGGGTTTACAGAGTCCCCAAACCTATTTGGACAAGCATTAGAATCACTTTTAGAATCTTTTAAGACTCGTCCAGATACTGTCCTACTACAGTATGTAGATGACTTGTTGATTGCTGGGGAAAGTCCGGAAGCAGTCAGGGAAGATAGTATTAAGTTGTTGAATTTTCTGAGTCTGAAAGGACTAAAAGTGGCAAAATCTAAATTACAATTTAATGAAGAAGAAGTCAAGTATTTGGGACATTGGTTGACTAGAGGACATAAAAGATTAGATCCTGATGGAGTGAATGGGATCCTATCTTTACAGACTCCTAGAAATAAAAGGTAAATTAGACAACTTTTAGGGTTGTTGGGTTATTGCAGACAATGGATTGAAAATTATAGCAGTAAAGTAAAATTTTTATATGAAAAACTAACAAAAGAGGGACTAATTAAGTGGAATGAGGATGATGAGGAAAGATTACAGAAATTAAAAGAAGACTTAGGAAATGCACCTGTGCTTAGTCTTCCTGATATAAGGAAACCTTTCTATTTATTTGTAAATTCTGAAAATGGGACAGCATATGGTGTCCTAACTCAAATGTGGGCAGGACAGAGGAAACCAGTTGCATATTATTCTAAGTTGTTGGATCCAGTGAGTAGGGGATGGCCAACTTGCTTGCAAGCTGTTGTAGCTACGGCACTATTAGTAGAAGAGGCTAGAAAAGTGACTTTTGGGGGAGAATTAAAAGTTTACACACCCCATGACATAAGGGCAGTGTTACATCAAAAGGCTGAGAAGTGGTTGACAGACAGCAGACTGTTAAAATAAGAAAGCATTTTGCTGCCTTCACCAAAATTAGAATTGGAAGTGACTAATTTACAGAATCCAGCTCAGTTTTTGTATGGAGAACCTAAGGGAGACTTGGTGCGTGATTGTCTGCAAATGATAAACTTTCAGACCAAAATTAGAGAGGACTTGGAAGAAGAAGAATTAGAGGAGGGTGAAAAATTGTATGTGGACGGCTCGTCCAGGGTAGTTGATGGACAGAGGAGGTCAGGATATGCCGTGATAGAATGAAAGAAAGACCGTTGTAACAATGCAATATGTGAGTGGTCGTGGAATATGTATAGGGAATGTACCAGAAGATAAAGATGAATTGTGTGGCTCTAAAATTTCTAAACTAGATATACAAAATAATAGATGGGCCATACCAAGTGAAGGAGGATGGTGGATATGTTCACATACTGGTTTAACTCCTTGTTTATCTTTACAATGTTCAATGAAAGTAATGAATTCTGTGTTCAAATAACTGTAGTTCCTCGAATGCTCTATCACTCTGGAGAGTCAATTTTGGAATATTGGGAAACAAATCATCACAGACAAAAACGAGAACCAATTACTATAACCATTGCAATGCTATTAGGCCTGGGTGCAACAGGAGCGGCAACAGGAATTACATCCCTGGTGCAGCAAAATAAAGGATTTTTAGCCCTAAGGACTGCAGTAGATGAAGATCTAGCTCGATTGGAACAATCAATTTCTTATTTGGAGAAATCATTAGACTCCCTCTCAGAGGTGGTCTTACAAAATAGGAGAGGGCTAGATTTAGTATTCCTGCAGCAAGGAGGACTGTGTGTAGCCCTTGGAGAGGAATGCTGTTTTTATGCTAACCATTCAGGAGTCATTCGAGGATCTATGGCAGAATTACGTAAGGGTATTGAGCAAAGAAAAAGGGAAAAAGAAACCCACAAGAGTTGGTTTGAATTTTGGAATAGTCAATTTCCTTGGTTAACCCCTCTCCTTTCTACCTTAATAGGTCCTCTAATAATGATAATTACTGCACTAACTTTTGGTCCATGTATTTTAAACAAGTTAATGAATTTTGCCAAAAACAGAGTAGAGACCATACAGCTCATGACCATGCAACAACAATATGAAGATATGAGTGGAGATTCATCAGAAGGGGAACAATCTTCCCTCCTGGATGCAGCTAAGGATGCAGTGGTGAGATTTGATGAACAAATTTATGAGGAAGTCAAAAAGGGGGGAATTTGTGATAAGTAAAATGAATAATTTGTTCATCAAATGAATTCTTAATTAATAAAAGTTGTAATGAATTGGAAATAAGAATGAATTAATTGAGAGAGTTAAGCTTATTGTTTAAGCTAATATTCCAGTGGTTCAACAGTTGCAGAATTTGTTAGGTACCCTGTTGTTTTATAATGCCTGTTCTCAGCATGTTTGCAGGGAGCAAAAGTTATGAAAGATTAACTCCAAAGTTAATGAAAAAAAGGAGTCCACAGTCACTTTTGGGAAAAGCTCCAACATGGCCGATCGTGAAGATAGGAGCAGCCGTTGTCTTCCCTCAGCAACAAGACTAAAAAGCCCGTGGGAGGGAAATCCAATAATGGGAAAGCCCGCGAACTGAGAACCAGTGTGGATGAAGCCCACGAAACAGGAACCAAACACAACGGAACCCGTGAAATAAGAACCAATAATGGACTGACATGACTGAGAGGGAGGTGGTTACAAAGGGTATAAAGGAGGGGCTTTCGTCCGTTGTGGGTGTGGACCATGGCAAGGCAGGAGTCCTTCCGGTCACCCAGCGTGCTGATTTGCTTATTTGCCATTTTCAATAAATCCTTTATTATTTTCAAAATTTTATCTGAGTCATTTGACTATCTCAATTATTGAAAAACCTTTAAAGAAAATTGCAATCATCAGGCACAATCAACATGAGTTCACAAAGGGAAAGTCTTGTCTAACTAATCTGATATTGTTCTATGATAAGGTCGCACACCTAGTGAATTAAGGAAAGGCAGTGGATGGGAAACCAGCATGGCTTCACCAAGGGAAAGTCCTGACTGACCAACCTAATGGCCTTCTACAATGGAGTGACTGCATCAGTGGACAAGAGAAGGGCTATGTAGGGGCGTGTCTGAGGTACAAAGGGAATGTACCAGGGCAGAGACGCCCAGAGAGCATGCGCCGAGGTTTACAATCCCCATTGGATAAAGAGATCACATGGTTATGGGATATAAAAGGGAGTGGGAGATTCGAATAAAGCCTCTTTGTCTACCATCTCACAGGGAGCGTACATGACTTCTTTATTATATAAAGGCAGCGTGCACGTGCACGCTACATCTGGCGACCCAAGCAGGGACCGAATCTACATTAGATCAGATAGCTTAAGCCTGTAACAGGTATTATCGGTAGGAATCCGGTTATCACTTCAGTTTTATGAAGTGGGAGTCCTTTCACCGAAAAAAACCAAGACGTCTTTAATCGTTGCCTTGGGGGAGTCCAAGGAACGAAGTCAGTGAGCTCAAAAAATTATAGGGAAAAGTGCACAGAAGAAACAGGAAGAAAGACAGATCGGAGCGGGCAGCCGGAGAGAGTGGAGCGGGTCCAACATCCATTGAGCGGTGAGTGAGGATGAGAAGCAAAGCTAGCACATAACATCGCGGCTAGAACTACTCCCTGGGAGGCAGCGATCCCGCAGCTCGGATAACCCGAGCAGCAAAGCACGCTGAAACTGCCGGGAGCTCTGCCGCTGCCGCCGAGGCTAAACTGCCGTGCGGAACCGGCGGCGCAGCCGCCTAGCACCCCCAGCCCCACCGCCAGACCCCGCGAACCCTGCACCGGCGCATCTTTCTGCCTAGCGGAAAGCGCCGCAGCTCCATGCTGCCTGCCGCCTGCACGCATTCGCCCGCCATTTCCACCTGCCCCGCGCCCCATCCAGGAGCCGTGTCGGACCGGTAGAAGCCCACAGAATGCGCACCGGCAATTGGACCCCCCCGCGTCGCCTAGCGGACCGCGGGATGCCCGGAACCGCTCCCCACTGACCCCCGGCCGTCTGTAAGGACTGCGTCGACCCTCCACATCGAGGAAAAACCCTCAAGAGCCGCCGCAGACCCAGAGGGAACCTGCTGTCGCCTTTCGCCACTTTTTCGCCGCTTTTTGCCGGATCGCCGCGCCGCCGCCGCGTCAAGCCCCGCACCCGCCACCGCGCCGTCCGCCCGCACCGAGCAGAAACCCCACAGCCCGTGCCGCCAGCCCGCGCTGCGGAGGAGCCCTGCCGCTTGCCGCTGCTGCCGGAACCACCCCCGGACTCCGTTCTGCATCGGGGGACACCCCGTTGCACCCCAGACCCCCACAGAGACGCTGGGAGAAAAAAAGCGGCGGAGACGCAGCCGACCCAGAAATCGAAACTAAAAAGCAGCCGAACAAAGAAACGCACGTCACAGCCGCCGGACCAAGGTAACAAAATTCTGTCTCCTTGGAAACCTCGCAACACATTGAAACACTTTTAAAACACAATTGCTAGCCGTCGCAAAGATACGCATAAGAAAACTGGAACATATTCTAAACCACAGCCACCAGCAAACGAAACAAGTAACCCACCTCCCCACACACACTGCTACAAGCAGCACACAGCCCATAGACATGCAGGGGGAAGGGAATACAGCAGTTTGTAATCTGAACTCACTATCGGGACCCGAGAGCCAAGGGAACACAAGCAGCTGGGAGGGAATGGGACCTCTGATGCAAAATCCCAGCCCACAGGACCCTTGCAGAGAACCCCGTTACAGCGATGCGGGTGATAACCCAGTGTACTTACCCCACGTCCCTGCAAATGATCGACCGCGTGGTCCCGCATGGGCGCCGCCATCTTGCCCATCACATGGCCCGGGAACTGACCAGTCTCTTCCGGCCCCTGCTCCGCCCCTCCCCACCCATAGGCGCGAGGGGGGAGGTAGCTCCACCCCCTCGCTGCCTCCAACACCCGGCCACACCCCCCCACTGGGAACCGAGATTGCCGGAGCCGTGGGGGGGGGGGATGGGGGGAGGAGGAGGAGGAATAGGGATGGTTCCGTCGGGAAGCAACTGGGGGAAAGTCAGATAACAGGTGGAAACAATGTAAGGAAAAGGCAATTCGGCCGAGTAGCCTGGAAGATAATCGGGCATACTCAAATGAATTTAACCAAAGCCACACCCCTCAGCCTGAGCTCCTGTATGGAGCTGCTCAGAAACGGAGGCATTCGGTAAGAGATGGTGGCATATCCTTAAATAATGCCTTCGGGTATTCGGAGACATTGAATTCCATCTATTTTTCCACCCCACATGACACAGAACATGTGGACTGGTTATCTGACTTTCGGGAGAATTGTGCCGAACACACTGCAAACACCCCAGCAGACATAACAATAAACCCATTAACCGGAGAGGGAAGATACAGCACAGCAGGTGCCCAATTAAATCACCCCCGAGAAAAATACAAAGTAATAATCAAACAAGCGCTGAGAGCCATGAGAAGGCTTCTCACCACAGACCAAAACAGCAATCTGCCCAGCACAAAAGTGCTACAAAGTTGTGCTGAGTCTAATCCACAATATTTAAATCGGCTGCAGTCTGCTTTAGGCAAGCAAATTGAATACAATGAAGCCAGAGAGATGCTGTATAAGCAGTTGACTTTTGAAAAGGTAAACACAAGATGTGAAAAAGCTTTGAAAACCTTTCCTGGAGGGGTTGACCACGACACTGCTGAGCTGGTTCAACCTTACCAAATATTTGGCTCTGAGGAGCACCAGTCTGTCTCTCTAGCTGCGGCCCTGGAAGCCCAGCTAGGAATACAAGAAGAGGCCAGACTTAGAGCAAGTTGTGTCAGGTGTGGTAGCACTGACCACTTTCAAAGAGATTGCCCCTGGAGACCCTTTGCAGCAATGCCCCAAAAATACTCTAATGGCAAGGAATGGGCTGAGTGGTACCAGGGATGCCAAGGGCGAGGCAGGTGCCTTGCTGTAAGCATTGCACTGCTTGTTGCTGTGTTGCTTGCTGCCCTCTGTGCCACCGGCTTTCATGTGCCAGAGAGGAAGCAGCTTGAGGCAAGCCCCAAAGTGGCAACAAACGGCCCAGACAATGCCCCTATATTCTGCACCCCCAAGAAAGGTGACAGGTGGAGAGTGCTGCCAAACTCAAAAGCAGTAAGTGCAGTCATAAAGCTTGCAGGAGCACTGCAGCATGAAGTGCCTTCACCCAATATGCTCCCAATGAGTTGGCCGCTATTGGTAACTGATTCAAAGATTTGTTTCTCTACCACCTTCCTACACCCTGAGGATGTGCCAAGGCTTGCCTTTCCCATCATGGCCTTGAACAGTGCATGGCCCATGCAAGGTTATTGCTGGGTTGTCCTTCCTCAGGGAATGCAAAATAGCCCAACAAGGTATCAAACAACCATGACACATCATTATACAGATAAAATACCAATAAGCACAGCCACACGAAATGAACTGCCATTTACTCTTACTGCTCTAATCAAAACTGTCCAAGATGCAGGGTTACAACTTGCAGTGGAGAAAGTCCACCAACCACTACCCTGGACTTTCCTTGGACAGGAATTCATGCAGCAAAAAGATTCTCCACAGCTGCTGCAGCTCGAGGTAAAAAACACTTTATATTTACGCGAATTGCAGGAGCATCAGGGGACTGTCAATTGGTTAAGGCCTATTTCAGGCATAACCCCAGAGGAGTTACACCCTCTGCTTCAGCTGCCAAAGGGAGACTCCAGTCTAATGTCGAACAGGTTACTGATACCAGAAGCCAAAAGGGTGTTAGGCATTCGTACCAGGGCAATAGAGAGAGGGCAAGGCAGAAGGAGAAATCCTGAACTGCAAATCTGCCTAGCCTTCATTCCCAGCAGGTATCAACCATTAGCAGCCTTGTTACAGTGGGATCAGACTGAAAAAGACACACTGCAAATTCTAAAGTGGCTAATTCTGCCCCACATACCATCTAACACTGTGTGGACTGTTAATGAGATGTATGCAAAGCTTGTCATTAAAGGCAGAGGACGACTGCAGGAATTGGACGGAAGGGACCCTGCCATCATCCACACGCCAGCTACGAAGGACAATTTGGATAGGATGCCAGCTGAGGACACAGGGTTCCAAGCTGCCTTAACAAGCTTTCATGGTAAAACCTTCATGCATCTCTCAAAACACAGGTTGTGGGCAGAAATCACTAATCTACCTTTAAAAGCCACGACCAGATGCAAACACGGATCAGTGAAAGGCTTCAGGGCCTTCACACATGCATCTGGGAACAACATAGAAGACTGCAATAACTCAGGTAAAATCCTGCTACAGAACAAGGGAAAAACAGACGCAGACCACGAACCAAAGCTGTGCAGGTTCTGGAACTGACTCCGTCCATATTGCCTTGGGAAAGTTTACTAAACAATCTTTTAATGTTGTAACTGATTTCTGTTATACTGCAAGTTGATACCCCATCTTGAAGGTTTGTTTATTTGAGATATCGTAGCGTTTACCTGTTAATTGAAATGCGTTCTAATTGGTTTCTTGTGAATTATAGAAGGTTTTGATATTCATGCAATGCACACAAGGTAACACAATGACAGGTAAGGGCCAACAACTGACAAAGAACTAAGAAACTGAAAAAACAACAATGTTTAACATCATATCTAAGGTCTTGGAGCAAGCGAAATTGTCTCATTAATTTTTCCATCAGAATGCAAATTCCTTAAACAGACAATTTCAAATAACATTCAATCAGCTCGAGACTACATCATCATGTCACGCCCAAACTGTCAAAAAAATCACAATGCCATCTCAGAACGCGTTAACCCCACATGTTTAATTGCAAATGAGATTGAGCAAACAGATTCACACACATCTCTGAATTGGACATATTAAAATATGTACATGTAACAGTAGGTATATACCCACATCATGTAATCTCCACAACACCCACTGCAGAAAAGGCCAAGAGTGTGAGACACTCTGGTTTAGTTGCCCAGCAACTCTTGGTCCATAATATTCACAGTAAAACAGCTACATTTCCTATCAAATAGGAAAATTTTCATGTCACAAGTATTCCACACTCACTCATTAGACAAGTAATCATAGAAAGAGCACACTACACACCAAACCAAATGTCAGCTAAACAAAAAAGGGGGGGAGAATCTGTATAGCTAAAAGAATATCTGTGAAAAGCCATGTATGTATTAATTTTCAAATTGTGACAATGCTGGAAACATGTAAGTATGAAAAGCAACACAAACCCCAGGCTAGTGTGCCTCTCCCAAAACATCGGTCATGGTAAGGGATTTGATATCTGGGCAGTGGACAGAACCACTAAATCTCTCATTTGGGAGAGAGGCAACACTGGGGAGTCTGAAGGAAAAGAGTTAAAATGAACCCCTTCCAGGTGTGTTAACCCTACCTACGCACGAAATCACATCAGCAAGAACCAGAGTGACGCAGAAGTTGTAAGAAAGTTATGTTTATGTTTAAGGTTTACATTAAGGAAGACCAGTGTGGCAAAAAGCAGTTTATAAAAACCCATGAATGTGTGTATGATGCGTGGAGTGATGGCCATCAAGCGATTGAGAGCATGAATGAACAAGAGTGTTGTATGACTGGACAAATATTAAAACACTAAACACCTCACAAATAACAATACCTCCGCCGCAGGGTCACTTTAAGAGAATTTAGTTTTGCTAAACTTAACCTGTTTCTTAATAAAGTTGAACTCCCAAGTTATTTTAAACCCTCAGATCAATAAAGGTTATAAGTATGCACGGTTAGGCCGAGGCCTATAAGTTAATAAAGTTATTTCTCCAAGTTGCACTACCCTTTAGGGATATAAGAGAGTTTTAAAAGGTTCACAATAGGAGTATAAGAGGCCAAGGCAAGCAGTATGCTGGGTCATTGCAAGCTTTGGTAGTTTATAATGTACTGTTCTGATTGTTTGCACTGTTGTTTTGCACTGTTTTTGTGATCCTCTTAGATAATAAAAAGGGGGGTGATGTAGGGGCGTGTCTGAGGTACAAAGGGAATGTACCAGGGCAGAGACGCCCAGAGAGCATGCGTTGAGGTTTACAACCCCCATTGGATAAAGAGATCACATGGTTATGGGATATAAAAGGGAGCGGGAGATTCGAATAAAGCCTCTTTGTCTACCATCTCACAGGGAGCGTACATGACTTCTTTATTATATAAAGGCAGCGTGCACGTGCACACTACAGGGCTACAGATGTCATCTATCTAGGCTTCTGTAAGGCCTTTGACATGGTCCCCCACAACATCCTTCTCTCTAAATTGGAGACAAATGGGTTTGATGGCTGGACTGTTCAGTCACATTCAAATGGTAGTGGCCAATGGCTCAGTGTCCCGATGGACATCAGTGACAAGTGGTGTCCCTCAGGGTTCCATATTGGGATAAGTGCTATTCAATGTCTTCAATGACAGAGACAAAGGGATTGAGTACACCCTCAGTAAGTTTGCAGATAATATGTCAAGCTCATGATGATATACCAGGCTGATGCCTGAAGGACAAGATGCCATCTAGAGGGACCTGGACAAGCTTGAGAATTGGGCCCATAGGAACCTCATGAGGTTGGGCTTGTTAAATTTCATGCCATTGATGACTGCCCAATGTACCAATCTGTCTAGATCCCTCTGCAAGGCATCCTGTCCTTCAAGAGAGACAACAGCACCTCCCAGTTTAGTATCCTTGGCAAACTTGCTGGTGCGTTCATGTCCTGCATCCAGATCAATGAACTGAAATGAGTTTTCTTCATAGCGTTTGGCTTCTTTGCTCAACAGAGGCTGTTGCAACTGAAACGAAGCACAAAATGTAATGCCAACACTTTCATAGTGGTCTTTCCTAAGACAATTAAATGTATTTGTTTACAAGCTTTGGCACAATTTTAATCCAGATATTTAATCTAGGTTCATCACAAGGTTGACAGTCCACAGATGAAACAAGTAGTAATCTGTAACTGGATAATAAAACATAATACCTTGGAAAGGTGTGACTGTGTAGATCTGGAATGAGAAAATTTAGCTTAAGATAAAAAGAACTACAGGACTACAGAGACATGCTTCTTGCTTATAAAAGGAGGCACATCAAGTTTGAGAACTTTGATGCAGAGTGTGGGACAGCTACATGTCGTTGTGACCTTAAAGAGATGATAAAAGCTGCTAAAAATGGAGGACGTGGGCCTATATGCCATCCCCAAACTCAAAAAGAGGAAATGCTTTGGAAGTCTGGTCTAAAGAACCAAAGCAAAAAAGAGACTGAGTCATGACCAATGAAAGGCATGGAACTCAAATGAAGAAAACTTTCAAGGAGTATGGAAAAAGACATCCCAGGAGCACATGTGGCAATAGACAGGGAACAATAAAGATGTTTTTCTGAATTCCAGGAAAATATACTTGGAGGAAAGAGAATAATCATGTGAAAAAACAGGTTTCAGGGAAGAAAAATAGGTAGTTTAAAGAGGCAAGGAATACATTTCTGAAGTGCGAATGAGAGTTAGTGGAAACAATGCAGTGTGATCACTTTTTTGTCTCTCAAAAGAAGAAAGAACTAGATTCTGACTCTTGATGAATGGTAACACACAAACAGCATTCCCATCAAAATCTTGAGCTAAGTTTCTAATGAGCATGAATAAATGTGACAGAATTAGACCTTTTTTCCTCACTAAAAATGAGTAAAATTACTTCAGGATTTTCCTAATTAATGTGTATATATGCAACTGCTGTATGGGTCAAAGAATCACAGAATGGTTGATGTTGGAAGAGATCTCCATGTCCAGGCAGTTTTGAATATCTCCAAGGAGGGAGACTCTACAACCTCTCTGGGCAACCTGTTCCACTGCTCAGTCACCCTCATAGTAAAACAATGTTTTCTGATGTTTAGACAGAACCTCCTGTGTTTCAGTTTCTGCCCATTGCTTCTTGTCCTGTCACTGGTCACTAATGAAAAGAGTCTGGTTCCATCTTCTTTGCATACTTCCTTCAGGTATTTATATATATTGATAAGATCCCCTGAACCTTCTCTTCTCTTGGTTAAACAGTTCCAGATCTATCAGCATTTCCTCATATGTGAGGTGCTCCAATCCCTTAATCATCTCCATGGCCCTTCTCTGGACTGTCTCTGGTACTTCCAGGCCTCTCTTGTACTGGGGAACTCAGAACACGACACAGAACTCCAGATGGGGTCTCACCAGCGCTGAGGGGAAGGTTCACCTCCCTCAATTGGATGGCAATACTTTGTTTAATGCAGCCCAGGATAGCATTCACCTGTTTGCAGCAAAGGCACACTGCTGGCTCATGTTCAGCTAGGACCCCCAGGTCCTTTTCTGCCAAGTTGCTTTCCATCTGGGCAACCCCCAGCATATACTGGTGCCTGAGGTTGTTCCTCCCTATGTACGCGGAAATTTGTTGAACTTCATGAGATTCTTGAATTTGTTGAACTTCATGAGATTCTTGTCAGTCCATTTCTCCAGCCTGTCGAGGTCTCTCTGGATGGCAGCATAACCCCAGGTGTATCAACCACTCCTCCCAGTTTGGTGTCATCATCAAACTTGCTGGGGGTTGTCATGGTTTAGGAATGGAGAGGAAAATTGGAGGCACAAAAGGTGAAGATCACGAGTTGAGATAAGAATAATTTACTGGAAACAGCAATGAGATAAGAAAACGAACAGTAACAGCAACAATACTAATGACAGAGGGTACAATAAAAGAAATGTTATTGCTTACTGTGGAAACCCCCAACAATAAACAATATCCAACCACTCCCTCCAGCTTGGAACCATCCTTACCCAACCAGGGCCACACTTACTCGATGGGAAGGAACCTCTTCTCCTTGGAAAAGACTCTCTTTCCCCTGCCCCTGGCAATGATGTGAGAGGGTATAGAATAACTTATGGGTCCTAACCACGCCCCCTCCTGGCTACTGCAAAAATTAACCCTGTCCTGGCCGGAACCAGAACATTATCCATCCCTTATTCTATACTATCTACATTATGTCCAAATCCTATACCTTCCAACTATATATGTATACGTACATATATACACAAGCACGGGTTTCATTTCCAGTCAGTGGCCATCTCTCCAAGATGTCTGTTGAGTTCATTTAGTCCATGACTGTGGGTTCTATCTGTCCTAGATGTCTTCCAGGGCAGGAGGGCTGGTTTGCTGTTGGCTGGTTGAAAGCTGCATCAGGAGCTCACAACTGGTGTATCTGGAGCAGTCCATCCTCATTGTCCATGGTAGTTATGACATACAGTGGCAGTGTCATTCAGCAACCAATATTATAAAATTCAACATTTTCACCCAAAAATCAAATCTCTTTGAGGTACACATCTGTGGCAGTTTGAGCCACGTTAGAAATCTAAAAATCCAATTTTCAGGCTTCTCAACCCCCTCCCACAATTATCCCAACACTACTGAAGAGAAACTTTCAGACCAGAGGCTTCTATAGGGGAAGGGGAAGTATATACATTTATTTACACAAATAAATACTATACAAGCTAAAGACAACTATATATATATATTACATTTCTATCAACCAGTCCTTTCAAGCCCCTCCTTTAAGTTTAGTCCAGGAAAGAGCCTTTTCAAGGCTGGAAAGTAACCAGTCCCTCTGTGGGAATGTTCTGGGCCTGAACGCTCCCCCCTCACCAAGTTCCAGTTGTTTTGTTGTAGTCTCTCCTCCTCATAAAGTCCGAGAAGATAGCTTTGAGTCCTTGCTCTCCTGCTGCTGTGTGATCTCTCTCTCTCATACCTTGGTTTGTAGGCTGCTGCAGTGTGGTCCTGCTTATCAAGCGTCCACGTCCTGGCATGTGGATTTCTCCTCAGGTTTTCGGTTGTCCTGCGTGGCAGAGACATCCTCCAGGCCCCTTCTCCCTCTCTCTGGGTGGGATCCGTCTCCAATTTCGCTTGGGACTCTTTCTCCCGAGCGCCGGGCCTACCTCCACAGCCCGTCCACTTGGCTCAGCTTCAATGCTGAGCCTCTCCTCCACTTTTCAGTGGAGGGAAAGGAAAGCCCCCCTCCACAGCTTAGCTGTAGAAAAGGAGGGGGGAGAGAGCTTAGCTGCAAAAGCCTGGCTCTCTCCTCTTACCTCAGGTCAGGTTCAGGTGCTTGTGAGTCTCTTCCCTCACTGCACACACTCAAAATGCTGCCTCTCACTCTGCTCTGGGCTAGGCAGAGCTGGGGGGGGGGGCGCAGGGCTCCCCTCTCCCCCCCGGAGGGGAGAGAGGGAGCCCAGCCACCCCCTGGCCTTCCACACCTACACGCAGCAGACACCAACAGCAGAACTCTTGCCAACAGTTTCCGGTGGGCTGTGTATATATGATTTTGAGCAGAAGCGAACAACATGAGTGGTGATTGGCTCTTCAGGGAACACTGCCCTGGCACCCAATCACCTCTGAGTCCCCCTCTTCTCGAGGGGGGGCCAATCTCAAACCCATCCCTCTGCATTACCCACCAAGTGCACCCAGGTCCTCGAGCAAAACCAATCGCACAGAAAGGTTTGCCTTTGCTTGAGGCAGGACTAATCCAAATTGTCTTCCCTAACATATTTTTCGGTAAAGCTTTCAATACTGTCTCTCACAGTATCCTTCTGGACAAAATGTCCAGCACGCAGCTGGATAAACACATCATGCGATGCATGAGCAATTGGCTCACAGGTCGAGTACAGAAGGTAATAGTGAATGGGATAACATCAGACTGGCGACCTATCACTACTGGGGTTCCGCAGGATTTCATCTGAGGCCCTGTGCTCTTCAAAATCTTCATAAATGACTTGGAAGCAGGACTGGAAGGGATACTGAGCAAGATTGCAGATGACCCAAAACTGGGAGGAGCTGTTGATTCCCTCGAAGGCAGGGAGGCCCTGCAGAGAGACCTCAACAGATCAGAGGGCTAGGCAATCACCAACCATATAAAGTTCAACAAGGGGAAGTGTAGCAGTGAATCTACCTTGTATGGGAAGCTGTGGTTTGAATGTGTTTCAAAATGGCTTTTTGTGGTCCCTGTGCTTTCTTCTTCCCAAAATCCCCCATGGCCAGTTCTTATCTCTGTCCCAGGAATGTGCTGAGAAGATATCAAGAAGTCTTCTCATTGGACCTTTAACCCCTTCCTGCGATTGGGTGTCCTGTAAGCCCCCTGACCCCGTAATTGGTCACTCTGTGAAACCTCCAAGACCTATATATGTAACTGCCTCATCAATAAACGCGCTCTCGCCTTCTCTCCAAGTCCTGTGTGCTGTCTGTCTGTGGCTGCCATGGGACCACGTGGATGGGGGAGGGGTGAGCACCTAACCCCTCCATGCGTCCAGGACCCTGATGAAACCCCTGGAGCTGGAGTAACCCCTTCCCTATCCACCTCAAGCCGTCGGAAATGGTTCCTCAGATGGAAATGGAACTAGGACTGGTGCTGCCCCACATCATGGGAGGGGAGAGGGAAGTGCTGGATTCTGCACCTTGGATGGGCCAACACCAGATGTACTTACAGACTGGGGAATAAGATGCTGGGAAGCAGTGCTGCAGAAAGGGACCTGGGGGTCCTGATTGACAGAAAGTTGAATATGAGTCAGCAGTGTGTCTGGGGCAGCCAGGATGGTCAACTGTTTCCTAGGGTGCATTAGGCAAAACATCGCCAGCTGGTCGAGGGAGGTGACTGTTCCTGTCTACTCTGCACTGGTGCAGCCTCACCTTGAGTACTGTGTGCAGTTTTGGGTGCCACAATACAAAAGAGACATTAAGCTATAAGAGACTGTCCAAAGAAGGGGAACAAAGATGGTGAAGGGCCTTGACGGAAAGCCTTATGAGGAGCAGCTGAGGTCACTTGGTCTGTTCAGGGTGGAGGAGACTGAGGGGAGACCTCATTGCAGCCTACGACTTCCTCGTGAGGGGAAGAAGAGGGACACTGATCTCTTCTCTGTGGTGACCAGTGACAGAACCCGAGGGAATGGTCTGAAGCTGTGACAGGGGAGGTTTAGGTTAGATATTAGAAAAAGGTTCTTCACCCAGAGAGGAGTTGGGCACTGGAACAGGCTCCTGAGGGAAGTGGTCACAGCACCAAGCCTGACAGAGTTCAAGAAGCATTTGGACAATGCTCTCAGGCACATGGTGTGACTCTTGGGGATGGTTCTGATCAGGGCTAAGAGTTGGACTAGATGATCCTTGTGGGTCCCTTCCAACTCAGCATATTCTGTGATTCTGTAATTCTGCAATTCTGTGATATTCCTCATATGCACCACAGGGACTTGATCCCCTTGTATAGTACCTGGAGGTTTTGACTGGGCAGGGCCAGACTGATTGGTAGAGCCTCTAGTGCTAACTAACCAGGTGGCCTTCGCTAAATGTAAATCTCAATGTTTGAAGGTCCCATCACCCATTACTTTCAGTGTGGTTTTTAACAATCCATTGTACCTCTCAATTTTCCCATAGGCTGGTGCATGATAGGGAATGTGATATACCCACTCAATACCAAGCTGTCTGGCCCAGGTGTTTATGAGGCTATTTTTGAAATGAGTTGTCTGACTCAATTATTTCAGGGGTGCCATGTCACCACAGGACTTGTTTTTCAAGGCACAAGATGGTGTTCCAGGCAGTGGCGTAAGGAACAGTGTACATCTCCAGTCATCCAGTGGTTGTTTCCACCATTGTAAGCTCATAGTGCTTGCCTTGGCAGGTTTACGGGAGTGTGATGTAATCGGTCTGCCAGGCCTCACCATATTTATATTTCAACCATCGTCCCCCATTCCACAGAGTCTTCACCCACTTGGCCTGCTTGATTGCAGTGCATATTTCGCAGTTCTGGATAACCTGGGAGATAGTGTCCATGGTTAAGGCCATCCCTCGATCACAAGCTCATCCATATGTTGCATCTCTTCCCTGATGACCTGAGGCTTCATGAGCCCACTGACCCAGAAATAATTCACCCTTATGCTGCCAGTCCAGATCCACCTGAGACACTTTAAGCTTGGCAGCCCAATCCACCTGTCTGTTGTTGCGATGCTCTTCAGTAGCCCAACTCTTGGGTACATGTGCATTTACATGATGTACTTTTACAGCCAACTTCTCCACCTGGGCAGTGATGTCTTGCCACAATTCAGCAGCCCAGATGGGTTTCCCTCTGCGCTGCCAATTGGTCTTTTTCCATCACTCTAGCACCCCCACAGAGCATTTGCCACCATCCATGAGTCAGTGTAGAGGTAGAGCGCTGGCCATTTCTCTCATTCAGCAATGTCTAAAGCCAGCTGGACGACTTTCAGCTCCGCAATCTGACTTGATCCACCTTGTCCCTTGGTAGGTTCTGTGACTCACTGCGTAGGTCTCCGTACAGCTGCTTTCCATTTTTGTCGTATCCTTACAATACAGCAGGAACAGTCAGCAAAGAAAGCAGTAGCTGATTATATGGTGGGGCCTCCTCAGCATGTGTCACCAGACAAGGTATTCAGCTGTCTAAAATCCTCTGTCTCCACAGCAGCTATCCCAAAAGCCCAACAATACCCTTTTGGGTCCTTGAAATACCCTCTCCTGAGGTAATCTATGCCAAGGATGCATGGGGCCTCTGGGACAGTCACAATGGGGTGGTTTTGCCATTCCTTCTCAGTCAGGCTCACTTCAGCTTCCAGTACAGTCAGCTGTTGGGATCCCACTGTCACCCCAGAAATAGAGATGGATTCTGCCCCTACATATCTTGATGGCATCAGGGTACATTGTGCACAGGTGTCAACTAAAGCCTTATACTCTTGTGGCTCTGATGTGCCAGGCCATCGGATCCACACAGTCCAATAGATTGTCCCTTTCCTCCACCTGGCTGGAGGCAGGGCCCCTCTAGTTCTGGTCATGGTACTCATTGCTCACTTCTTGTAAATATGAACTGGAGGTCCCTTCAAGAGGATCAGAAGTAACATCAGCCCTCCTATTCTGTCTTAGGACTTGCCCACTGGAAACTGGAGAGGCATTTATCCTTGAAGAATTTCCTGCTGTGGTTGATCTTCCTCTCAACTCATGTACCAGTGCTGCTAGTGCAGAGGTGGTTTTTCCACCCCGCTTCCTCATATCTTCTCTGTGGCCATGAAGGTAAAACCACAGGTTACATCTTGGTGCGTACCCTCTCTCTCGGACAGGGGGGCACTTGCTCCCAATAGCAGAGACTCTGGTCCACACTGGCAGGGCATGGGATACTTCTACTCTAAATTGCTGGTAATCCTCTTTAAATTGCTGTCCATGAGCCAGCAGTGTGCCCTTGTGGCCAAGAAGGCCAATGGTATCCTGGAGTGCATCAGGAAGAACATTGCCCGCAGGTCGAAGGAGATGATCCTGCCCCTCTACTCAGCCCTGGTGAGGCCACGTCTGGAATACTTGTGTCCAGTTCTGAGCTCCCCAGTACAAGACAGACATGGAGCTCCTGGAGTGGGTCCAGTGGAGGGCTACAAAGATGATTAGGGGACTGAAGCATTTCTCTTATGAGGAAAGACTGAGAGAACTGGACCTGTTTAGTCTGGAGAAGGGATGACTGAGAGGGGATTTTATCAATGTCTATAAGTATCTGAAGGGAGGGTGTCAAAAGTATGGGACCAGGCTCTTCTCAATGGTGCCAAGTAATAGGACAAGAGGCAATGGGCAGAAAGTGATGCATGGGAAGGTCCACCTGAACATGAGGAAGAACTTCTTTACTGTGCTGGTGACCGAGCACTCAAACAGGTTGTGGAGTCTCCCTCACTGGAGATATTCAAGAACTGCAGTCCTGTGCAATGTGCTCCAGGATGACTCTGCTTGAGCAGGGAGGTTGGACCAGATCACATCACTGTGGTCCCTTCCGACCTCACCCATGCTGTGATTCTGTGATTCTGTGATTCTGTGATTCTGAGTGTAACCATACAGCCAATTCCTTATCCCCTGATTGTTCCATCCGTCTGCTACAGGTTTAAAATTGTCTCTTGTAATTTTACCATACCACCAGTAGGTGGCGTGCGCAGATAACGGCACCGCAATCTGCTGGCGCAGCCCGTGCTGGGACCTGCTGGAGAGTGTGTGGGGGGGCACTCTTTAAGGTGTTTGCGACTGTGAGATCGGGGTGGGGCAAGGGAGATGAAATCGCGGGAAGCCCGGCGGGAGTTAGAGGGGTAGAAAGACCGCTGGTATCACGTTAGCTGCCTCTTTGTTCCCTACTCGGCTTTTGACAAGGAGATGCCGCATCCTCGCTTCTGCCAGCTGTCCCCCCCCATCCCCCCGCCATGCCGCCGGAGCTGGTCTCAGCCCCCAAGAGGTGGGGACCATCACTGCAGCAGCTGCGCCAAGTCGAGGGCTTATCCCATTGCAACCCCGCTCCGCGGGTCGCCAGTGCCTGCAGGGGAGCCGCCCTCCCCGTTCCCACTGTGGCTGCCATTTTGTCACCACTATTACGTCATGGCCGCCATGACCGCAGCTTCTGCCGAAGCGTCTGCCGCCGCCGAGAAAGCCCTCCAGCGCCACCTTCTGGCCATGTCTGTTACTGCACCAAAGGAAACTGCAGTTACTGATTCAGCAACACAGCCGTGGACGAAGAGACTTTTCTGGGTGATATTCTCTCTCTGTTATTGTGTGTTTGTAGTTTATTCTTGTTTTCTGCCTTTTGATTTTCAGTAAAAGTTGTTACTTTGTTCCTACTTCATTCCTCGTGAATCTCAATTTATTTTTAAATATGCATTAAGTCTGGGAAAAAGGGCTCTTTACTCCATCTAAAGTCCCGTTTCCTTGGCAACGTTGTCTTAAAACCAAGACACTGTCAAATCCATGGCTCTCCAGTTTAGAGACAAGGATGTTGTGTGGGACCATATCAAATGCTTTGTACAGGTCCAGGTAGATTACATCAGTCCTTCTTCCCTCATCTACCCCCACTGTCATAGAAGGCCACCAAATTTGTCAGTCATGATTTGCCCTTCGTGAAGCCATGGTGGCTGTCACCAATCACCTCCTTATTTTCTGTTTTCCTTAGCATAGTTTCCACGAGGATCTGCTCCATGATCTTGACAGGCACCAAGGTGAGACTGACTGGCCTGTAGTTCCCTGGGTCTTCCTTATTTCCGTTTTTAAAAATGGAGATTATGTTTCCCTGTTTTCAGTTGGTGGGAACTTCACTGGACTGCCACAACTTCTCAAATATGATGGATAGCACCTTAGCCACTTCCTCTACCAGTTACCTCAGGACCTACCAATGCATCTCTTCAGGTCCCATGGACTTGTACACCTTCATGTTCCTTAGATGGTTTCAAACCTGATCTTTCCCTACAGTGAGTGGTTCTTCATTTACCCTGTCCTTGCCTTTGCCTTCTGTAACTTTGGCAATGTGGCTGGAGCGCTTGCCAATGAAGACTGAGGCAAAAAAGCTGTTGAGCCTTCTCCATATCCTGGCTAACCAGGTCTCCCATTTCCTTCCGGAGAGGGTATACTTGTTTCCTAGTCTTCCTTTCATCACCAACATAACTATAGAAGTTTTTCTTGTTGCCCTTGATGTCCCTGGCCAGATTTAATTCTATCAGGGCTTTAGCTTTCCTAACCTGATCCCTGGATGCTCAGAAAATCTCTCTGTATTCCTCCCAGGCTAACTTTCCTTGCTTCCACCCTCTGTAGGCTTCCTTTTTATGTTTAAGTTTGTCCAGGAGTTTCTTGTTCATCTACGCAGGCTCCTGGCATTTTTGCCTAATGCACCTTTCCTGAGCTTGGAAGAGGTGATCTTTGAATATCATCCAGCTTTCTTGGGCCCCTCTTCCCTCCAGGGCTTTTTCCCATGGTACTCTACCAAGCATGTCCAATGTTTTCTTTAGACTTCCTCTTGCTATTAACATACTTTAAGAAGCCCTTCTGGTTATCTGAGAAATCCTGAATTCTTACTGAGAACATATTCTACAAGATACTTTCAACAGATTTTCATCTTTTAATGGTCCTGTTCAGTCTAATCTTTTGCTGCAGACTATGTAGTTTACAGACTTAAAGACTGGGGCCTTAATTCTTTGAACTCTTCAATCACAACATTCCCATTGTCTTCAATAGAAATTTGATATGAAAAAGCTTTTTAGGTTTGGACTCTAATTAAAGTAATTTTGCTTTAAATCCACAAGGGTAAAAAATAATTAGAGAACCATCTGGTGAATTCCATACTTACATAGAGTAGCATTTTACCCCACAAGAATCACTGCTGAAATCAGTATAACTACTCATGAAGGAAAGTATTATTCAGGGAGAAGAGCTCATAGTTTGATCTTAGAGTCATTTAGAACCATCAAATGTCAATGTTCATTCTAAAGAACAGATTAACTTCAATAACAATGCATAAAGTTCCATGTTATTTTCCAAAAGCATGAATAAAATATGCAAGTTAACACTTCATATCAAAGAGGTAAAAAACTATTAATATCAACATTTTTAAAGTATATGTTTATGGAGTGGCAGTTGTCATTAAAAGAATTGTTAGAAATTGATTTTTTTGACAAAACAATTTGCTGGGTTCTAGTTATGTGGTCATAGCAAAATGTATAAAAAACCTTTATAAAAACAGCATCTCATCAATATAATTCTCTCCTTATAAAAAATTGTGTAAAGAAATCCCTTCATTGCAATTTTTTTCATATAAACAAATGAATGCAAGTGTTAACAAGGCCTAATCTTCTTTGTATTTGTTTCTTCATTAATCTCTAACTATGCTTTTGCCTTTGCACTGAAGATTTGATGAGAAGATGGTATGATAGGCTTGGCTTCTCCCAATGCAGCTGGCACTGCTGAGGCCAAAGGCCTGAGTCGGTTGTAGTGGGATCATGAGAGATTTGTTCAGAAAATAGTTTGCCTGTCAGTTTCCCATCCACCTCACAGCACTCAACTCCATCCCTGAATCCCCTTAATGAGAAACGGAGGACAATACCGGTATTGCTGTTTCTATTTGGAATCTTGTGGAAAGAATAATTGCTGTTTACCCAAGTATTTGTACTGCCCAAACTCTGATGATGATTACTTCTAAAACCCCTGATTAACTCTGCTCTCTGCTTCTGTACAAATAGCTATTGAAGTAGACACAGGACAACTTTTCTATCTCTCATAGTCTTTTGGTTTACTGAACTCTCATAGTTTACTGGATATTGATTAGGCATGGTATTTGGTGAAGAAACAACAATGCACCTTAATTCACACTCATTTGTATCATGTAAACTGATACCTTAAGGTCTTTTTAGTTTTTTGAGTTTTATAAGTTTTATAAGTTTTATAAGTAGTTATATAGCAGAAGTAGATTTAGAAGCAGCAGCATTTCATTCCTTTACCCTTAACACAGAAGCTACATAGATTACCAACCCTCTAACCCCATTCTATGCTCCCCATATCAATTCTACCCCTGGATTCCATTAGAACATGTTTAGTCTCACTCTGAGATACGCCTGTTCTGTTTGGAGAATGCTTGTATCTTAGCCTAAACCACAGAACATGGTCAGAAACTGGGTGACTGTGTACCCTTTGTGCTCTGAAGAAGATGAAGATTGATGAAGAAAGAGTCCCGAAAAGACCCCTGCCTCAATTCCCCAGGGGCGGGCTGGGGGTGGATCAGGGCAAAAGCCAGAGGGTGGGAAAACCTCGGATTGGACAGGTAGTATTATAAATTGTAACATCTGTATGGGGGGGCACGCGCGCGTCTTGTTACCAAATTAAATCCCTTTCTTATCTCATCCCCAATTAAATTGCTTTGGAGTTTTTTTTCCTCAGCTCCTTTAGGCGTCAGAAAATTGTGCTTTAGTCTAATGCTGGAAATGCAACAAAAAAAAGGCAATTATGAAAAGTACTACTCTGATTTCTCTTTCCTGGTTTTCTTGACAACTGTCAACAATAAAAAGAACCTTCTAATTAGCACTGAAATTTCTCAGCACCTTATCCTTATTGAATTTTTATGGTTAAATATGGCACAAAAATACCAATTAATTGTAAGCATCATAAGGATGGTGCTACAGACTTTGTTTTGTTTTTGTAAACCAAGCAAACTGAAACTGATGCTGAGTCTATTTCTAGCATGCTAGCAATAATTTTAGTCTGTGAAATCATTTCTTCACCGTCCTCCCTTGATATTCCCCCATGCAGCCTGCTGCTAGCACTATGCAAAACACCATCATGAATATGCATAATTATGGATATGCATGGTAATTTTTCTGATGTGACATTTATAGGACAGCATCATACATCAATTTAAACAAGAGTGACAAATATCTTATCCTTTTTATTTCTAGTGTATTTTTAATATTTTTTTGATCTCTCCTGGGAGTAATGTAAACTGGTAGGAATATTAATGGAATATTTTAAAAATCAATTACTTTGCTAGTATACTAATTGTTAAAACTTCAGTTTATTTATATACACGATATGTGTGCATGCATGTAAGATACTACCTTCCCTTAAGATGAATTATTTACATGAAATGAAAAAAAGTCTTTTTGTAGATATTTTACATATTATTATGTGTCTTACAGATAAAAATGGAGGGTAAAATGTCTCTTATATTGGACTGATTTCTGAAAATTAGTTTCATCTAATTACTTGAAAAATCTAATCACTCATCTGATAGAATGATTTAGTAAGCTTCTTTTCTCATTTTTATTTTAAGTACAGACTTTTGTAACAATGACACCAAATTGTCTCTTGATATTTATGACATACTGGAACTATGTTCTAGATCTCTTGCACATCCTAGAGATTTGAATATGATTTTTATTAAAGAAATTAATTGAGACCTAGCCTAAGAATTTCCTATTTGCAATTATTACTAATAATGACTATTCAATATGATCTTTTCTGTTATGTATATTTTAAGCATCTAGTTCATCAACTAGACCTTCAAATTCATGACGTGATTTCATTTGAAATCAGTAAAGTTACTTTCAGATGAAAGTATAATGCATTGTTAAACCTCAGAATATCAGTAGATATTTACCATATATTAGTGTGTGACAGTAAGATTGAGAAGTCTAGCTTTCTATAAAAAAAAAAACACAATAAAATTACCTGTTACACTGCAAATACTTATTACTGGGTACTGTTATAGAATTAATTAATTTGCAAAAACATATGTGTTATTTAGGCTGCCACATGCCTCAAAATATTCACAAAACAATGCATGCAGTATTAGTCCTATATGAATCCTTCAGTATTAACAGAAACTATTTTATGGTTATATACCTAAACTTAAAAAATATTACAGGCAAAATTAAAGAGAAAGACCAATTTTAATTGTACATATTCTTAGTCAAACTTACTGTATATTCATAAAATTTAGGAGTACACTTCATTGTGTCATAAATGCATAAATACATAAATGCATAAATGAAATAAGCTGTAATTTTTGTTTTATTCATTAATATTTTACTGATGTAGTCTATAGAAATTTTTAATGGACATAAGCCCAATACTGTCCTTCATGTGCTACAATGTAGTGGAAGAGAATCTCACTGAAAGTCCTGTCTTTCATTATTATGTCAGATTTCAAATTTAATTGGAGAAATTAGCCAGAGAATAATGAAAAAATGGAATAAGTGGGGAACCTTAGCTTTATATAACAAAGGAGTGTTAAATCTAGCATATTGCATTTTTTTGTTTCAAGTGACTGTATGTACATTCAGTATAAACTTGACCATGACAAACTAAAAAAATAACTCACAACTGTGTTATTGCATATGAAGGAATAAAAATACTATAATACACAAATGTATGCGTATGCATGTGTGTGAATCTCAAAAAAACCCAATATGACTCCCAAGTATATTTTAAATTATAAATTTTATCATCTATCAGAACATCTGTGAAAACCAAATGAATGTCTTTACATGTCTGGGGTTTTTTCAGAAAATATGGATTTCCAAATACATAAATGTAAGAATTTTATCTGTTTATTTTGAATATGTGTTTTGTATTCAGAAATCATAGAAGGAGTGTCTAACATTTTATCCTGTTCTGCTCTGTGTTCATAAAGGGTCCAAACCTGAATATCACTGAACACAAACTCTCATTGTGGTTTCACACTAGTGAACTGAGAGCTGTGCCCATGAAGACGCTCAGTGCCTTACACACATAAGACCAAAACAAACATTAGGACCAAGTTATCAGGTGCATGTAAATTGTCACAACCCATCTGAATGAAATATACTAGGAAAATTTACTTCAGCTAGGGATTTGTCCCTATATATTTTCAGTACACTTTTTAATTGTAGTAAATCCTAATTCTTGAAGAATCAGGCATTAAACCGAGCCTGCATTTGTTCTGTTTTCAGTTTTCAGAGCAAGCTAAGTTTTAAAAGCTGTTCAACAAGGTCTAGAGATTTTGGAGTAATGTTTGATATGCTTACTAAGGCCCTGATCCTGCAAGACACTAAGCAGCTCACAGAAGGCACCAACATCCTGCCAACATTATTGGAAGAGCTATCTGGAGAGCATCACTTTAAAGATTTGTAATATATTCCTTTAAATTAGTGACAAGTCAAAGCATTGTACTAGCTCTCATTAAAAGAGAAGGCTTAGTTTATTTAAAATTTTATTATATTAGATTATGAGTTTTTATCAGTACCAGCTATCAATGCTTGAATGCTAAGCATCACCAAAATATTTTATAAACCTATTAGATGATGAAAATAAACCAGTGCTATGTTATAAATTCACTACATGCAAACTCACATGTAACAGTTGCTTGTATTTTTCATACTGCTTGAAAAATACTACTTGATGCATACAGTAGGTAGAAAAATACATGTCTACATAAAGATAGAAAGGTATAAAAATCTTTCTTATGTATTTATTTGAAGCTTTTTTCAAAATATTATTTTAATTTGTTTTAAAAACATGAGCTATAATTTTTTTATGGAAAGCAAACTTCTGGAATTAAATAGACAAATTTTACAAATGCTACATAGCAAATGTGATAGATGTTTTTCTTTTGAATTGTTGAGGAGAAAAATATACTAATTTGACAGCAAACATTCGTTTAGTAATCATATAAGATAATAATGGCCAGTCTTCGCGAACGAAGATTTGGGGAAAGGTCTTTTTACCTTTCCAGCCTGCGCAATGGATTTTTTTAGGTGAGACACAGCCTGCGCTGAACTGAGCCCACCCTTTAATCCTAAGGTTCATCTGCCGGGGCCAAGCAAGCTTGGACAATGGCAGTGAGGTCCTTAGGACGTAGGTTTGTTTAGAGTGTCCTTCTCATAGATGGATGGCCTCACAGGGCTAACGAGCTACCATCTGCCCGGGGGACTTGGGATTCGAACCCGTGGTCGCAGCAGTGAGAGTCCTGCATGCTAACCACTAGGCCACCAGGGGTCCAATCATATAAGATAAATTCATAAGAAATACAGGAAAGATATGTATTTACTGTTAATGCTAAGCCAGCCTTTATTTATCTTAGAAGATTTTTCATCTATGAATGGAAAATAAACTTTCCTTCAAGAAGTCTTTGAACTGAATAATAAATGTCAGGTCTAAATCCTTTGGTTTAATCCTGGATATTCTTCAGCATGCAAATGAATACTGAAGGTTTCTCCTGGCTTGCTGTCATATGCCAATTTACAGACACCGGCATGCTATATATTCATTCTCCTCCTGTCCCTCCCCCTTCATTTGAAGACTTGGTCCCAGCTGCCCGCTTTCCACAGAAAACCAAAAACCAAGGGAAAATATCAGTAATGGTGACCTGTAAATTAATTTGACATATTTGATGCAGAAAAAACCCTAAAAGCTTACAAAACATATTGAAAACAAAGGCCACTCAGGACCTGCACTACATATATTGTGGATTTAAGAGATCTGGAATGTGGTTATTCTATTGTTAGCAACATACAGCCTTCATCTTCTTTGTTAAGACAATTCAGACATTTTTTGTTAAAGCTGCAGTATTTGTCAAAATAAAAAAAGCATTTCCATAAAATAACAACCATAAAGCCAATTAACATCAATTTACTGAATCAGGTTCTAAAATAAAAAAAACTATTTCAATATGCATTCCATTTATTACTTCAGTGTATTTTTTCTTTTTTTTCCTCAAGAGGTTCACTTGTGAACAAATATTTGATATTCATTCGTTTCCAAGAGCTGATATTATTTAGTTTTATCAGGCTACAACAATAAAAAATAACACTATATATATTCATTATGTATAGTTCCTACATTTTTCCCCTTTTTTATTTGAAGTAACAAGATAATTCATTATAAGTAAAATACTATTGTTTTTAACATAGTCTTGCACTTTATATTATTAGATGAGACTAATATATTTCAAAAAATATAGTGAATCTGCAAACAGAAGCAAAACAATTCACATCAAGATTATTCTTTCTGGGGTTTGGATTTTTATTTTGTAAGTGTAGTGTTTTTTCAAGAGTGCCTCAGTAGTAAAGGGATTTAGAGTAGAGGATATTTTTAGACCACATTGATTTCAGGGGGGAAGGCCATGCAGTAGGATATAAATGCATTGTAATTCATATTGTTGCTGTGCTTCTATTGTACTCTAAGCTTCCATCACGGCTGAAACATAGGGAACTGCCATCCAGACAGTGCAGCAGGGCAAAAAGCCCACTCATTGAAAACATAGAAAATGGGGGTTCTCCCTCTCCTCCATTATCCCCACTATTCATTCTAAAAATAAACTGATGTAGACTAGAAAGGTATATCTGGACAGTCTGTTAAAGAATGTTGTTAAACCTTTTTGTCCAAAACAGAGATCTTCTCATTCTGGTTTTTCAAGAATCTCAATCTATACCCATTCAAAAAGATGACAGAAAAATGAACTTGAATGTGCAAGCATTAAACATTTAAATTCTCTACTCCTTGGTCATTATGCTTATGGCTATATTTTTTCCGCTCCTCTACTATACTTTTGCTGATTTCACTTCATTTGCATGGCCTCATTATGCATATAGCCTTTGTTCTACTGATACAGAATACAGCACAGTGCAAAGCAAAACCTTTATACAGAGATTTTTTCTCTTTAAAATTATTCCAGCCATCTGATATTAGGATTTAATTTATCAGTATAATTCAACTTAAAATCAAATCTATGTTCTTGCTTGTGGAAAAATAATGTTGAAAGTAAAGAAAATGTTTTTATTGTGTGAAATTATACATCTGTCAAAATGGACCCAGTTGTGTTCCCATTGCAGTCAGTGGGAGTTTACCATTCCCTTTTGAGTGGGCTACATTAAACCCTCTATCATTGACTTTTTAATAGAAACCAAGAACCTGATTCTGAAACATTCCCTCTGGTTAGCAGATCCCCTGAAATCAGTGTCATAAAGCTGGATGAATCAACCTCAAATTTCTAGAACGTCAAAATATACTTGGTGCAGTAGAAGAAAAACCTGAAGTTAATCATAGGATGCAGTCTCTTTTATTTTTAATCCAAAGAAAACAGAAGTCCTTGAAATGGAAGGTTAGCTGTCCATATTGAAGCTTATACAAGCAATTCAAAAATATATTTTATAATATCACTTTATCATGATCCATATAGATAGGTATATAGCAGATAACTCATCGTAAATATAATAGTACTTCTTACCTGTTACCTATGGCTACTATATTTGCTGAAACAGATATCAAAAAAAAACCCTCAATGTATTTTTCGAGGCAGTTTAGACACTGGCTTTTCATTTTCTTAAATAATTGTAAATTCATTTTTAGGATTCAAAAGGAAGGAAGAATTTGGCTGCTTGAGCTTTATCTTTCATGATACTAAGTACCTTCAGTTCTGTGAAATTTCTACATGGGACATTAGCCATTTGTTGATTTTCTAACATCCTGTGGAAATATGGAATTAATCAAATACAATATCGTTCAACTTCTTTCTAAAAAAGAACAATTTTTAGCAGTGCTAAACTGATTGGTTATGATACAAATACCCACATTATCACCTTCCTCCAAGAAACTAGAAGACAAAAGCTTATTTTCTTTTTGAAAGGAGACTATCTCTCAAACTAATCTTAAAGAATACAATCATGCCCTCATCTCCTTCTTTCAGAGCATCCCCTAGCAAAATTGGTTTGCAACTCATCGATATGATGTCACATAGATAAAATAGCTCCATAATTTAAAGGAGGAAACATCTGCCTCTTTAAGATTACCATCTAAGAATTTGCCTACACCTTCCCAGAAGCTGACACAATCACTTGGTTAAAAGACAGCTATATTCAGTGCATACTTTTAAATAAAATAATGTACTGTGTGGTGCTTTTATTGCTATGTCATTTTCTCTCAAATATTTCTTGCAGTGATTAATTAGAACATCTTTCATACATGAGATATAACAGTTGTTTTCATTCTCATAACATTTATTTTGCATGGGGCATAGTCCATAAAAACTGGAAGATGTAATCCAGGAATATGAATTATTGGACTCTGAGTCTTCAAAACAGCAAGCAAACTGCTGACACTTCAGTGAGTTCTATAAATCTGTACCAATCCCCCATGTGTAGTCTGTCCAGAACTATAATCTTGTTCTCTGTGGTAATACTTTCATACAGGTTATAAATTATATTTAGAAAACTGAGGCCTAAAGGCTTTGTCTTGGTGTGCATATTAATATGACATTTTTTTAACAGCAATTTTTCTTTGCTGTAAGTGTGCGTGATTAGCAGAATGGAAATCCACAGAAAACTCCACATTGAACAAGGATCTGATAGACAGTCCTTCTCCACAGAACTTAGGAGTTCCTGTTGGCTGCCTCAAATGAATCCTTACCAAGCACAGGCTGAGAGGTGACCCTCAAAATTACCTGTTTCACTCTGTGTCTCTTTAGGAAGTCCAGGCATGTTTATCATCCTACTTTAAAATGCTTTTTTTTTTGCACATCACAAAGCTTTAGTTTGATGAGACTAAGAAGTCCATCTTGCCCTAAACATTTTTCCTATTTAAGAAAATTAAGATCAAGTTCAAATATTATGTCCAAAATTTGTAAAAGTGTTTTCCATCTGAATAAAGTCAGTGATGGAGCAGAACTCAGTCTAGTGAGAGAGCAAAACCTAGCCTATGATACCTATGATAATTTAAATATCATGATACTTTTCCTGTTCAGCTTTGTCCAGTGAGGGATTGTAAAGGGTTTAGTTGGGATGGGGCTAACTTTATTCATAGCAGCCCATATGGTGTTGTGCTTTGCATTTGTGAATAAAAGAGTGTTGATAACACACCAGTGTTTTGGTTATTGCTGAGAAGAGGTTGTACAGCATCAAGGCTTTCTCTTTCCCACCGTCCCCTGCCGTCTACCCAGTGAGTAGGCTGGGGATGGGCAAAAGGTTGGGAGGAGACACCACTGGGACAGTTGACCTGAAATGAAATGATATTTCATACCATAGGACATCGTGCTCAGCAATAAAAGCTCAGGAAAAGGAGCTGAAAGGGGAGATGCTTGTGGTTATGGCATTTGTCTTCCTAAGCAGCTTATACGCATACCGAGGCCCTGCTTCCCAGGAAGTGGCTAAACATCTGCCTGCTAATGGGAATTAGTGAATTAATTCCTCTTTTTGCTTTGCTTGCACACTCTCCTTATAAAATTGTCATTATCTTGATCCACAACTCTTCTTGCCTTCTATTTTCTCCCCTTCCTGTGGGAGAGAGCAGTGAGTGAGCAGCTGTGTGGGTGTTTGGCCATTGGCTGGGATCAACCTCCCATAGTCCTTAATGTAGGGCTTAAGATAATGGCAGGTTTGATCAGAGCGTATTAGACTGCATTTAGAGTTGTTCAGTTGTTAATTGGCAGGCTCCTGTGTTGGTCATGGGGCTTGCTTCCTTTACTGTATAATAGAGTACAGAGCTAGTTAGTGGCCACTGTCAGCTTTTTCTCTTTGCTGTATCACTTATCACCATACTCTGCTGTGACTGGGAACATTTTTTATAACAACAATGACCATGTGCTTGGACTGGCATATGGTCATAGCATTGCTGCCATTTCTATGCTCCACAAGCTACCTTGCTGCTTTTTTTACAGAAACAGAAATTTTATTTAGTAATTATGGTGGGTTGACCTTGACTGGCTGCCAGACACCCACTCAGCTGCTCTTTCACTTGCTCCCCTCAATAGGACAGGGAGAGAAAATAAGATGGAAAAGCTCATGGGTCGAGATAAAGACAGGGACATCACTTATCAAACAAAGACAAAACTAAAGAACACCTTATTCCACCCTTTCTCTCTAGGCTCAATTCCACTCCTCATTCCCAACTCTTCTACATCCTCCCCACCCTGAGCAGCTTAGAGGAGATGGGGAATGGAGGTTGCGGTAAGTTCATAACCCTTCATCTCTGCTGCTCCTTAATCCTCACACTTTCCCCCTGTGCTCCAGCATGGGGTCCTTCCCACAGGATACAGTACTTCAGAGAATGACTGCTCCAACATGGGTCCCCCATGGGACACAGTTCCTCCCAGAAAATCTGTTCCTGTATGGGCTCCACTCTACAAGCTACAGTTCCTGCTACCAAAGCCTTGACAATGAAATCCAATCCATTAACATTCAACAATAAACTAGATACTGATTTGACATCTGTAATTCATATGTAAATACAAGGTAGCTACTCTGAAATTAGTAGGGTTTCTTCAGATTGATATCACTGTTGCTACAAATAGAGTCTGATGGTCTGTCTTTGTCTTTAGATTGCATATCTCTTTTTCTCCTCCAGGATGAACATGTTCAGTTTTGCTCTATGGGTTGGCAAGTTTCTTATACATCCCCATGTAAACTGTGTAATCATACTATCCAGCATGGTTGGCATGTTGTTAGCTGTGTGGAACCTGACTTAGTCCTGGCATACAAGTAAACAACTGGTTCATAGAATCAGAGAATCATTAAGGTTGGAAAAGACCTCCAAGATCATCAAGTCCAACCTTTGACCACATACCAGCATGCCCACTAAACTGTATGGTGAAGTGTCACATCTACTCATTTTTTGAGCACTTCCAGAGATGGTGACTCCAGCACTTCCCTGGGGAGCCTGTTCCAATGCTTAACCACTCTTTCAGTGAATAAATTTTTCCTAATATCATACCTGAACCTCCCTTGGCGTAACTTGAGGCTGTTTCCCCGTGTCCTATTGCTAGTTGCCCGGGAAAAGAGGCTGACCCCCATCTTGCTACAACCTTCTTTCAGGTAGTTGTAGAGAGCAATAAGGTCTCCCCTGAGCCTTCTTTTCCAGGCTAAACAACCCCAGTACCCTCAGTCGCTCCTCATAGCACTTATGTTCCAGACAGACCCTTCACCAGCTTTGTTGCCCTTCTCTGGCCATGTTCTAACACCTCAATGTCTTTCTTGCAGTGAGGGGCCCAAAACTGAACACAGTACTCAAGATGCGACTGCACCAGGTCCGAGTACAGGGGGATAATCACTTCCCTGGTCCTGTTGGCCACACTGTTTCTAATACAAGCCAGGATACCGTTGACCTTCTTGACCACTTGGGCACACTGCTGGCTGTCAATCAACACCCTCAGGTCCTTCTCCACCAAGTAGCTTTCCATCCATTCTTCCCTCCAGCCTGTATCGCTGCATGAGGTTGTTGTGACCAAAGTGCAGAACCAGGCACTTGGCCTTATTGAACCTCATACAACTAGCCTCGGCCCATTGATCCAATCTGTCCAGATCCCTCTGCAGAGCCTTCCTACCCTCCAGCAGATCAACAGTCCCACCCAACTTGGTGTCATCTGCAAACTTACTGAGGGTGCACTCGATCCCCGCATCCAGACTGTCGATAAAGATATTAAAAAGAACTTACCCTAATACTGTTATGGGTTTATAGTGCCTGCTTGAATTTTCCCATTGCCACCATGCAAGGGTGCTCACCGACAATGAAAAAAGCACAAAACGACCAGCAGATACCACCCCCCACAGACAGGGGAATAGGGGGGAGTGGATGTCTTAGTTTAACAAGACACAAATGTTTGCTAAGGAGGGCAGGACAGGAAAAACCAAACTCCTCCCTCCAAGTTATTATAACTTCGAAATTAAGAGGCTTCAGGTGAAAAGGTATGGAAAAGAAAATAACAACTCTTTACTAAATATATATATATGTGTGACAAAACCAGAACAAGCAACAATATCTCAACCGAAACTTTCAATGGAAAACAATTAAGTATTTTTTGCCTTTTGGTGCAGTTATAACCACAACCAGCAGGGGGCGCTGGCACGCCTCTGGAGGCAGGGGCTGCAGCAACCCACTCACGGTCACCAGGTGACACTGTTGGGCCTCCAGAGAAGTGAAGGCTGCAGTTACTCACTGATGGTCGGCAGCTGGTCTGAGACTCCAGGGTGAGCCCCCCACAAGGACACTCTTGCTGTGTCCCACAGTGGGTAGAGTTGGAAGCTCCTCTGCAGATGGTGCCAGCTCCAGGCAGACCATCTCCGAGAGTGCTTGCTCCAGACAGTCCTCGCTGGGCCCAGGCCCCTTCCCCTCGGCTATGGAGATGGCAGCTGGCAAGGGATGGAGGTACTGGTTGGTCCAGCGAAGAACAGGAAGACCCAAAAGCCCCACAAGACAATGGCAGCCTCCGTGACAACAGAGGTGGTGTGGGACCCCCTGCCACGAGCACCGGCAGGGACTCTCTCACTAGGAGACAAACAGGAGCTCCTCTGATCCTCAGCAGCTCCGAAAGGCGCACAGGCAATGGTGGCAGTTGAAACAGGAGGCCAGGCCCAAAGAGTTAACTAAGAAATTTGGGCCTACTAACAAGCTACTAACATCCAAAACGATTGGTGCTTGTTCTGTTCTACTTACTGGACCAAAACTTAAGAGAATGGTAAAAGAACATGTAATAGGCCTAGAGGTAATAAATTAAGATGCAGTAGGATAAGGTAGACATTTGAATAGAAGAAATAGGTTAGGAGCCAGGGCTTTTTCCAAGCTTCAGTGAGTGGGTCGAGAACAATGGAAAAGAAGAGAGGTCAGTCAGAGGAATGATGAAATTAGCCCCCAGACCCATGGGAGGAAGATTGGAACTACCACCAGAATTGAGGGCCAAGAGAAGCACTGCCCTAAGCCCCGCCTGAGCTCCACCTATACTCCACCTGTTATTAATATGCATAGATAGATGTTGTTATCATTTGAATATGCATTTAATCATGTACGAAAATTGTATAAAAACTGCTGATTTTGTGTGAAGCCTTTGAGCAAGTTTTTCCAGCAATAGCTGGCTTGCTCCCAGTGCTGTCAATAAATACCTTTGCTGCTCAAAGATAAAAGCCTCTGGGCAGTTCATTATACCCGATTTTTTGGATTCATTTGGCGACCTGCGGCGGCACACCTTCTCCACCTGGCTGCGGAGACCCTCGGAGGACGGGACCCCCTGGGCGCCCATGGGTAAGTCTTTCTACCCGAAGGGGCTCCCTCCTTCGGTGGCCGCTTGCGGGGGTTGGACAAGAACACTGCCTATTGATAAAAGGTATTTATATCTGGTTTCTGGTTTTGTTTATTCTGGTTCTGGTTATTCTGGTTCTGGATACCCGTAAGTCAAAGGCGGGACGCCGTCTATCGTGGGGACACGGGAGAGGACACTCTTCCTGGGGAATATCCCCTCTGGGCTGGTATGTTCTGGTTTTGTCTGTATTTGGCCTAATAGTGTTTATATCAGGGAAAACAAAGCACCTAAGTTTCCTTTGGTTGTTCTTTTGTCTATGTTTTAAGGCACCTATTATGTATTCTTGGAAAATAGCAGTTGTCATATCAGTTTGTGCGTGTTATATTGCTTTGCTAATTTTGTGTTTTCTTGCTTTCTGTTGGAGGCAATACCGAACTCTTGAAGTGTCTGTCCACCCTAAACCAACCATAGAAACATCTTGTTAAATTTGTATGGGGAGGGGGTCTGAAAAATTGACTGTGAATACACCACATAGCTTGAAACCTAGAATTAAGATCTGTCCATTCTGCAATTGTTCATTGTATGTGCGTGCTTTATGTAATAACTGTTTCAAGTATATTTTAGGACCTAGATCTTCCCAGGAAATAAGATTAGGTTGGACTTTAAATTTGTATTGTGTTAGATGTGGAAATAATCAAACTCTGGAGGAAACTAGGTGTGTCCGATATTATTGTTGTAGAATTCACAGGCCAGTATTTCTTTCAGGCCCGGGGAGGAGGGGTCACTTACTCCCCCTGTCGGAACCGCGTGGCCCAGGGCCACCCCTGGGCCCGTGCAAGGCCGCCCCTGGGGCAGGAAAGGAGAGGGGGAGCCTTGCCGGCATGGCTTTGCGCCCTCGTGGGAGAGAAGAGGGGAGGACTTGGAGCACACAGAGGTTTGCCGGCCCAGTTTGGGGGAGGGGAAGGGTACCGGGCGGGCTGTGGGCAGGCCGCGGGGTTCCCTCGGACTGTCAGGCGGGCAGGAGGGTGGGTGGGGCAACCCTGCATGAAGTGTCACAGGTAAGTGGTGCATGGGTGGAGGGAGGACAAGGTCAGGGTGTATAATGGTTTCTTCTGGAGATTGGGGGTATTGGCCGGGCTAGGGCCTTGAGAAGTACTCAAGCCCCAGGTGGGTACAGGGGCCAGAATGGTTTTGTTCATTTGTTTGTTTTTGGCTCACCTGCAGCTACTGCCCAGGCTCAGTATGTTCTGGATATATTTGTTACATCCTGCAAGGGTGGTCAGGACAAAGGGTTGTTCCTGGGTATTTCCTTGGGATTGAATACAGATAGGTGGCAGAAAAGTAGGAAGTGAAAGACTTGCCCTAATCGTTTTAATGGTAATGTAGCCTGTGTGTAACCCTATGTGGTTGCGAGCTATGCTGGAGATGGTACATGCCTTCGGTAGGGTCGCCCATGCCAGACAGGTCAAAACCGTAGGGTCAGATACACTACATTCTTGGGCAGGATGAGCTCGTTAGCCTTCTGGCAGTCATCCTAGGAGAAGGACAACTCTAATCCCAAACCCAGGCAGATGGAGCTCGCTTAGCCCCGTAAGGTCATCCATCTAAGAGAAGGACACTAATCAAACCTATGTCCCAAGGACCTCGCTGCCACCATCCAAGCTCGCTCGGCCCTGGCAGATGAACATTAGGATTAAAGGGTGGGCCCAGTTCAGCACATACTGCGTCTCACCTAAAAAATCCACTGCGCAGGCTCAAACGCTTTGCCCACATTCACAAAACCCTGTAGCGACGGGCAAGGGTCGAAACGGTAGGTGAAAGGTGCACTGGAAGCCGCAGACCCAACCCTGCATGCAGGCAGTTCAGGATATTGGTCATTTGAGACTGACCGGAGATGACAGTCTCTTGGGGCAGCACCCTGAACAACCAAGCAGCCTTTTCAAGGAGAGCACTGCTTGCTCCACTCAGAGAGGGGCCTAGAAAAGGTGGTCTAAACAAAGCTCATCTCCACCTTCATCCAGTTGGTTAACCGCAGGCCAATGGGCATCTTCTTCCAATGCGGTCACACAAAGATCAAGAGACAAAGGCATGCACCTGCCTCCAAAGGTGTAACCAAACTGACTCTAGCATGCTGGAACATCAGAACCATGCTTGATTCTGCGAATAGTGGTCGCCCTGAGTGTCGCTCTGCTGTAATCGCCCACGAACTATCACATCTCAACATCGACATAGCTGCTCTCAGTGAAGTCCGTCTTCACGAGGAAGGCAACCTTAGAGAACATGGTGCCGGTTGCACACACTTTTGGTCAGGTAAACCTAGAACCGAAAGGCATCTCTCGGGAGTAGGCTTCATGATCAAAAACTCCACTGTTCCTAAACTCGAAAATCTGCCGACAGGTCATTCTGACTGCATTATCTCCCTGCGCCTTCCACTGCACAAGCAACATGTTGTCCTCTTTAGCATATATGCCCCAACTCTCAAGCTGACCCTGCCGAAAAAGATGAATTTTACGCTGACCTGCGCCGCCTTAACCAAAAGGTTCCTGCAGGTGATAAGATCATTATCCTTGGTGATTTCAACGTCAGAGTAGGTAAGAACTTTGAAGCCTGGAGAGGAGTATTAGGAAGGTATGGTGTTGGAAACTGCAACGATAATGGTCGCCTTCTGCTAGAATTCTGTGCGGAGCAACAACTCACCGTCACTAATACTATCTTTCAGCAGAAAAATAGTCTGAAGACAACCTGGATGCATCCTAGATCTAAGCATTGGTATCTCATTGATTATGTCTTGGTGCGACGGAGGGATGTTCGTGATGTCCACCATACCCGCGTGATGCCTAGTGCAGAATACCAAACAGATCATCGACTTGTGCGCTGCAAACTTAACTTCAATCTTAAGTTCAAACCAAAAAGGGGCAGTATCCCAAGGTGGAAACTCCAAGTTAACAATCTCCAATCAGCCACAATGAGAGACAGATTCCAGGCAAATCTTCAAACTAGGCAGAAAATCATTCTACAGATTCTTTAGATTCCTCTCCTGAAACACTCGGGCACCATATTAAAAACAGCATCCAGCAGTCCTCTGAAGAACTTTTAGGGTTTTCCTTCAAGAAGAACAAGGACTGATTTGATGAAAACAGTCAAGAGATCCAGGAATTGTTGAGGAAGAAGAGAACTGCTCACCAAGCACACCTTGCACTACCTTCCTGTGTTGTAAGAAAAGTAGCCTTTTATCTTGCATGCAGCAAGCTCCAACAGAAACTCTGTGACATCCCGAACAAGTGGTGGATCCATCTAGCCGAAAAAACTCAATTATGTGCAGATACAGGTGATCACAGAGGATTCTATGAGGCCCTGAAAACAGCATACGGGCCTACATACCAGGTCAGCGCAGATGGTCAAACGCTTCTGACAGATAAAACCTCCATTCTGAATCATTGGTCTGAACACTTTCAGACTCTCTTCAGTACTAGCCGTGTAGTTCAAGACTCAGCAATTCAGTCCATCTCACAACAACCGGTGAAGAATGAATTGGATATTGCCCCCACTTTGGGAGAAACCCTTAAGGCCATACAGCAGGTGAAAATTGACCATGCAGCTAGGGTTGATGGAATTCCACCTGAAATCTGGAAACATGGGGACCTTGCACTCCATGCTAAATTTCATGAGTTTGTGGTGCGCTGTTAGGAACTAGGTGAACTACCATCAGACCTTCGTGATGCAGTCATCATCACTTTGTATAAGAAGAAAGGAGATAAATCAGACTGTTCAAATTACTGTGGTATTACTCTGCTCTCCATTGCTGGCAAAATCCTAGCAAGAATGCTTTTGAACAGATTAATACCCGCTATAGTAGAAGGAATTCTACCTGAAAGCCAGTGTGGTTTCAGAGCCAACAGGAGTACCACAGACATGGTATTTGTTCTCAGACAACTGCAAGAGAAGTGTAGGGAACAGAACAAATGTCTCTATGTAACCTTTGTTGACCTCACCAAGGCTTTCAATACTGTGAGCAGAAAAGGTCTGTGGCAGATTTTGGAACGTTTAGGATGTCTCCTCAAGTTCCTTAAAATGATCATCTCACTCTATGAGGATCAGCACGGCCAAGTCAGATATGGTGATGCACTTTCTGAGCCCTTTCTAATTACCAATGGTGTGAAACAAGGTTGCGTTCTTGCACCAACCCTATTCACAATCTTTTTCAGCATGATGCTCCAAAGGGCTACTGCAGACCTTGATGATCAAGACAGTATCTACATTCGATATCATACCGACGGAAGCCTATTCAACCTAAGGCGACTGAAGGCCCACACTAAGACCTTAAATTGTTCTGTCTGGGAGCCACTTTATGGTAATGACGTCGCCCTCGTCGCCCACACAGAAGCAGCTCTGCAGCGTTTAACATCCTGCTTTGCAGATGCTGCTGAGCTCTTTGGACTGGAAGTCAGCTTAAAAAAGACAGAAGTTCTCTATCAACCTGCACCTCAGGAAGTCTTCCATCATCCCCACATCACCATTGGCCAATCAGAGCTCAAATCAGTCCAGCAGTTTAATTACCTACGTAGCCTCATCTCCTCGGATGATAAGATTGATGGAGAGATAGACAACAGGTTAGCAAAGGCATATAATGCTATTGGAAAACTCCATAAAAGAGTATGGCGTAATAAACACTTGAAGAAAAGTACCAAGATCAGTCTTTACAAAGCCATTGTGCTGTTTACTCTCTTATATGATTCCGAATCATGGGTTATCTACTGCCACCACCTGCGTCTCTTAGAACGCTTCCATCAACGCTGTCTCCGTACAATACTTAACATCCACTGGTCAGATTATGTGACTAATACATCTGTTCTAGAACAAGCAGCAATCACAAGTATTGAGGCCATGTTGCTGAGAACACAGCTGCGTTGGGCAGAACGCATCTCAAGGATGAAAGATCACTGCCTCCCTAAGATCTTGCTCTATGGTGAACTTGCCACCTGCTGCTGCAAGAGAGGAGGCCCGAAGAAAAGATACAAGGACTCCCTGAAACAACATCTCAGCCTCAACCATATTGATCAACATAACTGGTCTATTCTGGCCTCAAATCGGGAGGCCTGGAGACACACTGTCTATAACGCTGCTGTTTCCTTTGAGAATGCACGCAGGATCGCTCTAGAGGAGAAAAGACGGCGCAGAAAGAATTGTGCCTTGCAGAATATACCACCTAAGGAGTCTTTCTGTTGTGCCTTTTGCAATTGGACGTCTATCTCGCATTGGCCTTATTAGCCACCAGCGTGCTAGTAACAAATGTGGTTAGAGCCTTTCCCAAATCTTCATTTGCGAAGCCTAGCCATGATGATGTTTCTTTCAATACATTCAGGATCTTAACATCTGGTTTGATTTTTGTGTTTTAAGTATACAGATTTGTTATAGAGTGTGCATTTCGTGGTAAACAGCAGCATTTTGTAGATTTGTGTGGATATACAGGCTTATTGTAGAAGCCAGGTGTATTTGTGGTCTAAGGGTGACATCTTGTGGATTTTTGTATTAGTGCAAGTTGGTTAAAAAACTGGTGATTTTTAGAGGCCGGTTATAAAACTGGTGATTTTAGGAAATCTTTGTTGAAAAACAATATTAAGGTCTGACAGTTGAATAACGTTTGGAGTATAATAGTTGTGGTTGTTAGCATATTTAGATTTAATCCCCTATTTTCATAATGGGAACCAGTGCAAGTAAGGAGATAAATTCCAAGACTCCCGTAGGATGTATATTGAGCTATTGGAAGGATCTGGGAGGAACCCCTGGGGGTAACTTGAGTAAAAAGACCTTTTTAAAATATTGCCAGAATTGGTGGCCTTTGTATACTTTAGATGATGGCGAAATGGCCCCCACAGGGAAGTATTAATTACAATACCATCTTACAGCTTATGTTATTCCTCCGTAGAGAACAAAAGTGGGATGAGGTGATGTATGCTGACATGTTTTTCACTTTAAGAAACAAACCAGAGTGGCAGAAAAGCTGTGGAATTAATGTAGGCCCCCAGGACCCTCTTGTGCTGGCATTGGAAAGAGATCAGAAAAATAGTAAGCCGAGAAAGCATTGCTGTGATGCCTGCAGCATTGGTGAGACGTGTCTTAAGCTGGGAAAGAGAGGGAGTGATGAAGATAGTATCCTGGACCCTCAGGAATTGCAGTCGGCGCATTTTAGAGGACTAGAATCAGCTAGGCAAGGACCAGGTAGCCCGCAGGAATCGGGATTAGGGGCAGATGACTCTAGGAGTATAGCTGAGAGTATATAGGACCCTGAGGAAGGAATAAGTAGCACTCATCGTGGTCAGACTTGGACACAGAATGCTAGAAGGAGGAGCGGGGTCAGGACAAGAGCTCAAACAGCAGGGACGGGTCACATGTTAGTACCCCTGCGTCAGGTAATAACACCTACAGGCACGCAGGCAAAAGTGAAAGCACCCTTTTCGGCTAGTGATCTGAACAGCTGGAGGGAGGAAGCTAAGTGCTTTAGGGAGCATCCTGAGAAAGTGGCTAAGAGATTTGAATTAATTGCAAAGAATCGAGAAATAGATTGGACAGATATTGACTTGATGAGTTGACAGAAACAGAAAAAGAACTTGTAATAAAAACAGCTAGATGAGAAGTAGTAAGCCAGATTGCGACGGGAGTTTTAACAGGGGATGTGGATCAAATTTTCCCATTGCAACAACCTAATTGGGATCCAAACAACCCAGACCATTATAGAATGTTGATGAAATATAGAGATCTGATTAAGGTGGGATTACAAAATGCTATACCTAAAGCGGTGAACTGGGCAGTTTTGTATGACGTAAGGCAGGGACGAAATGAGACCCCCACAGAATTTTTGGATAGACTGAGAGTTGCCATGAGAAAATATACTACCTTAGATCCATTATCAGAAGAAGGTAAACTACATTTGGTGGGGTTATTAATGGGACAATGTAATCCTGATATTAGAAAAAGGTTGCAGAAAATAGAACACCCTGCCAATAAAGATTTATAGGTATTGATGAATGAAGCCTGGAAAGTGTACAGGGAAAAGAGGGAGAATAAAAGGCTTAGAAGGGTGATTATTGCAGTTTTAACACAGAACCCAGTAACAGCAGGACAGTATTACAGGGGTCGTGGCCATGGACAGGCAACACGGGGGAGGGGAGGTTTACCCTTCAAGCAAACAGAGATAGGTCAAAATCAGTGTGCTTATTGTAAGCAGGAGGGACACTGGAAGAGAGAGTGTCCTACCCGGGAAAATAGAAATTCAGGGGGGGCTGTCATAGCCCACCAAGATAGTGATTGACAGGGACCGGCTGGTTTTTCCCTGGCAGACCTGCTGGTTACAATTCGGCTAGGGGAAGAAAAAGAAAAACTGGATTTTTTGATCGACACTGGAGCAACATTTTCTGTTTTAAATCAGGAATTGATACCTAAAACTGATAATTATGTACAGGTTATTGGTGCCACTGGTCAATCAGAAAAAGCTTTCTTTTTGAAACCCCTAAAGTTTAAAATTGGGAAACAAATGGGATTGCATCAGGTTTTGTACTTGCCAAGTTCACCCAAACCTTTATTGGGCAGACATTTATTAGAAAATCTGGGAGCTGTAATAGAATTTAAACAAGGTAAAATTGAATTCAAGGTAAAGGAAGAACAATTATTGGCAGCTCTGAGTTTAGCTGTGAGTTGCATAGAACCAAAACCAAACAATCAGGATATTGACCAAATTACAAATCAGGTGTACCCCCTGGTGTGGGCCACTGACACTCCAGGTAAGTCAAAATAGGCAACCCCTATTCAAATAGAATTACAACCAGGAGCTAAGCCAGTGGCTAGGAAACAATACCCACTGAGGCTAGAAGATAGAAAAGGAATTGAACCAATAATTGAAAACTTTTTGAAATTAGGGCTGTTGATAGAGTGTGAATCAGACTTTAACACTCCAATCCTTCCAGTGAAGAAACCAAATGGGACCTACAGGTTAGTACAAGATTTAAGAGCAGTAAATGAAATAACCAAAACTATACATCCTGTTGTAGCAAACCCTTATACACTTTTGACTAAATTAGGGGACAATTTGATTTGGTTTACAGTGTTGGATTCAAAAGATGCCTTTTTCTGTCTACCCCTAGCACAAGAAAGTCAAAAGATTTTTGCCTTCAAATGGGAGTCTGTTAACAGAGGGAGAAAAATGCAAATTACATGGACGGTCTTGCCTCAAGGCTTTAAGAATAGTCCCACAATTTTTGGTAACAAACTAGCCAGAGAGCTAAAATTACGGCAACAGCCACTGGGAGAGGGCGTTCTTCTGCAATATGTAGATGATCTCCTAATAGCAACAGAAACAAAAGAGGACTGCATTCAATGGACAATATCTCTCTTAAACGTTTTGGGTTTAAGTGGTTATCGAGTCTCTCAACAGAAAGCTCAGCTGGTCCAGGAGAAAGTCGTGTACCTGGGATATGAAGTATCAGGAGGACAACGGTCCCTGGGGGGAAGGAGAGGAAAGAGGCCATCTGCCAGACACCCAGACCAGAAACAGTGAGAAGCCTCCAAGCCTTCCTAGGAATGACAGGTTGGTGCCGCTTGTGGATATATCAGTATGGGATAATTGCAAAGCCTCTGTATGATCTGCTAAGAGTGAATAACAATCACATAACTTGGACCCCCGAGGCAGACAAAGCCTTCAAAAGACTGAAGCGAGAACTCATGAGGGCTCCGGCGTTGGGTTTGCCTGATGTGACGAAGTCCTTCTGGTTGTTCTCGCACGAGCGTCAAGGAATGGCTTTAGGGGTCCTGGCTCAACAACTGGGGCCACACAAAAGAGCAGTGGCCTACTTCTCCAAACAATTGGATGAGGTAAGCAAAGGATGGTCTACCTGTCTAAGGGCAGTTGCAGCAGTGGTTGTAAACATAGAAGAAGCCAGAAAGTTTACTATGGGACAGAAAATGACTGTGTTGGTATCCCATACTGTATCTGCAATGCTGGAACAGAAAGGGAACCATTGGCTGTCACCTTCCCGGTTCCTGAAATACCAGGCAATCCTAGCTGAATCTGATGATGTAACCATTCAGGTGACTAATATTGTCAACCCAGCTTCATTCCTAGAAGGAAAAATCTCAGCAGAACCTGTTGTACACAACTGCTTGGAGACCATTGAGGCAGTATACTCCAGTCGCCCAGACCTCAAAGAAGAACCACTCCAGGATGCAGATGACTGGTTCTCGGATGGCAGCAGTTTCTTGAAACAGGGTACAAGGATGGCTGGCTATGCAGTAACCACAACAGAACAGGTAATTGAATCCAACCCTTTACCTGTAGGAACTTCAGCTCAGAAAGCAGAACTGATAGCTCTTACCCAAGCTCTTGAACTGGCAAAGGGAAAGCGAATCAACATCTGGACTGACTCTAAATATGCCTTTGCTGTTGTACATGCCCACAGAGCAATCTGGAAGGAAAGAGGACTATTGACCACTCAAGGAAAAGCTGTTAAACACGCAGAGGAGATCCTGCGATTGTTAGAAGCCATCCAACTCCCATTACAGGTGGCTATAATGCATTGCAGGGGACACCTGAAAGGCAACACCGTTCCAGAAATAGGAAACAGAAAAGCTGATGCAGAAGCCAAATTAGCAGCTGCAAGAGGTACTGAACAACCGGTAGCAGCTTTAGTGCCAGAAGGATTAGACACAGATCAACAGGTAGAGTATCAGGAAACAGATTATCAGTGGATACACAAAAACGGAGGTAAGCTGTTACACAATGGATGGGGTCAATTGAAGACAGGCCAATTAGTATTACCAGAAAAATTAATATGGCAATTTGTGAAAGCAGAACATTATAAAACTCACTGGGGTTTGGATCCACTCTATCGACACTTAAAGACTAGAGTAGCAGGACCAAATTTGTTTACCACAATAAAGCGAGTCACATCCCAATGTGAACTTTGCCTGAAGAATAATCCAAACACCAAACTGAAAATCAACCCAGGAGCAATAAAAAGAGGATGTTTTCCAGGTGAGATTTGGCAGATTGACTTTTCTGAACTTCCAAGAAAAGGGGGGTACCGTTATTTATTAGTTTTGACTGACACATTTTCTGGTTGGCCAGAGATGTTCCCATGTAGAACAAATAAGTCAAGACAAGTGGTTAAAGTCTTGTTAAATGAGATTATACCACGATTTGGAGTACCCAAGAGTATCTCTTCAGATAGAGGTTCATGCCTTTGTGCAGAAGTAGTACAAGCAATAAGTAAAGCATTGAAAATTGATTGGCAATTGCATATGCCCTACAGACCCCAAGCAAGTGGGCAAGTAGAAAAAAATGAATCATCTCATTAAACAACAAATTGCTAAAATATGTCAAGAAACAAATCTTTACTGGTACCAAGCTTTACCTATTGCTTTAATCAGGCTAAGGGTCAAGCCGAGGTCAAAAGAGAAACTGAGTCCATTTGAAATTCTATTCGGCAGACCCTACATGATGCAAACTGTGAATAGTGAAACTGTGGATCAAATCCATAATCACTATGTGTATGATTATGTTATGGCTGTAGGAAAACAATTGCAGAAAAATGCTACGGTGGTGTTAGAACACCAACCCAAGCAGCCAGATTGTAAATTACATCCATTCAACCCTGGTGATCGGGTATATGTTAAGAATCTTTCAGGAGATCCACTACGGGAGAAGAGGGATGGACCCTACCAGGTGCTGATGACCACCTTCACAGTGATCCGGGTGAAAGAGAAACCCACGTGGATCCACTACTCTCGAGTCAAAAGGGTTCCAGAAGAAGCATGGACCTCGGGAGAGGAATCATATGAGGTTGGTGCCTCATACAAGGCAAGTGTCCTAATAGGAAAAGTTGGAGAACGAACTCAAATTGGATGTAAAGTGTATAAGCCACCTTCACAGATTGAGCGGTCACCCAAAACTGACATTACTGTACGGGACACTGTGAAAGAAAAACTTACTTACCCGGCTGACTACGGAAATGTAATTAGTGGACATGCATGTGATTCTGATCAATGTTGGCACACCTTCACTCTAGATAAATCAATTTCTGGGATTTGTATGTGGATGCTTGACAAAGGAAATATAACCAGGAGATTTATAATTAATGCTTCTTCAAGTATTCCAACTACTAAACCTCCTACCACACCACTGACTAAGGCCACTACCACCACCAGCTTGACAACTCCTTCTCCGACCTGTGAGAGTGTCCACAATTTAACTTTTGCTGGACCATACGTAATTAGACACTCAAATGAGCAGAAACTGTTGTTAGACCCCACATATTCACTGACGAGGGTTCGAATAAACCTTCAAGTAAACATATCAAGCATACAAAAAGATTGTCAGCCCTATATTCAACAAAGCCTTAAAGGCTGGAATGCATGGATGATGGCCAGATCCCCTTGTACCAGAATTCAAAGAGATGTAACCGGATGGTTTGGCACAGGATTAGGTGTACTAAACACCATAGATCAAGAAGTGTTAGTGAATATACTAAGTGCTGTCACATCTGATCTGGGAAAACTCAAAGTCCCTTTAAGATCATCTTTGCTCACTTTGGCAGAAACCCAATCATTGGCAGTTAGGTTGTTAACATTAGTAGCTAACCACACTGCAGGGGATTTTACCAAGATTATCGACTATGCTGGTATCATCCATAAAAGGTTTGCACTTGCAATACAATGTCTCCAAACTCAACAGTGGGTACAATCTGTAGCTGCAGGAATATTAAGAGAAGGAACTTCAGGAATACTGCCACAAGAGATAAGAGAAATAATAGCCAGAAACAGTTCCACTACACAATTTGAGAAAAATTACCAAGCATGGTGGCAGTTAGTGAACTTCACTTACAATCCTCAACATGAACAAATTGAAGCTTATGCACTCACTATCAGTGCAGCCAAGGAAAAGGCCATCTTTCCTATTTTGACATTAGGAGCCATACACCAAAACGTAATTGTCAGACCCATAGACCATAATGTTTGGGCAAGTTATGATCACACCAAGAAAAAGTGGCAGTCAGTTAGTACTGAGGCATATACTCCTAAAGGACAATTAGGATATATCTGTGAAAATGCTATAGTAGAAAATGAAGATTTATGCTTAGATACTGAAAATAGTGTATGTACCTTTGAGATGCTTCCCCATGCTAAAGCCCAATCACAAGTCTATTACGTAGGAAATGGATGTGCATGTGTTAGGACCTTTTGTGCTAATTTTACCATAGATGCTTGTCATGAAGTTGCGAATGGTACCAATTTTTGCGTATGTAATTTTACTCGGATCACGGGCTGTGACTTTGATTATATTGTTCCAGTGACTACTAGACAACTGATTGAAGCTGATTATATAACGTATCATGATGTGCCGAAATTACAGATAGGAATGAACATTAATCTTTTTAAAGCAATGCTTAAACATCCTGATATAGAAAAATTGGTCCAGGAAGTGAACAGAACGACTCGGCGAATGCTCTGGCAAGTAGAACATGACACAGAAAACATAAAAACTGTTTTAACTAAAGTGGAAAAAGTGGGAGAGCACCATTGGTGGGACATCTTTACGAGGTACTCCCCTACAGCATCACAAGTGTTTCACTATTTAATACATCCAATATTGGTTTTAAGAGCCGGCATGATTCTGCTATTCGTCTTAAATGTCTGGCTATGGTACACATCAAGTACCACAGTCAAAAGGATGCAGATACTGTGGGCAGTGATGCATACCTATCAAAACCCATTAGAACTTGACGAAGGAATTCGTAAGTTATAAGTAAAAGGGGGGACTGAAACAGGAGGCCAGGCCCAAAAGAGTTAACTAAGAAATTTGGGCCTGCTAACAAGCTACTAACATCCAAAACGATTGGTGCTTGTTCTGTTCTACTTACTGGACCAAAACTTAAGAGAATGGTAAAAGAACATGTAATAGGCCTAGAGGTAATAAATTAAGATGCAGTAGGTGGGTCGAGAACAATGGAAAAGAAGAGAGGTCAGGCTGAGGAAGATGAGATTAGCCCCCAGACCCACTGTAACAGACAGATAACATACAAATGCCAAAAATTATGTTTCACCATTGTTTCTGCCTGTCAAAAAACTTCCTACCAAAAATTCTGTGTCAGTTTTCCACCAGAAGTTCTCACCAGAATTTTCCCACTGGAGTTTTCCTGCCAAAGGATCCTGTTATTGTTCATGGTTATCATATCTCTTCAAACATCTGAATAGGGCTACGTGCCAAGAAACCACACACAACTCCTTTGAACACTATAAAAGTTGAGGAGAAATTTGGGAAAAGCAGGGAAAGAGGAGTGGGAAAGAGGATCGGCTATAGCAGCTAAGAATCTCCCTCACCTCACCCTCACCTTTTCTTCTGCCACCGTATGCTGCCTGTCCGTCACCAGAGACTGGACCTCTGCCGTCTTGAAGTGGACTGAGACCCACCGTGCCACGTGCGTGAGTTCTCCACCCTGACCATATTTCTGAGGGATGAGAGGTGCAGCTGGACCGCGACCTCTGCACAGCCTGGGACACGGCCCGGTGTGAGCGGTGAAGCCCACATCCTGGCTACATTCCAGAGAACTAAAGCTGTAAAACACCCCCTGCAGCTAAAGAGATAACATCGAAAGTGGCAGAGACAGAGAAAAAAAAGGCAGAAAACTGCTTCTCTCTCCCCCCCCCACCCCACAGACCAGCTCAACGGAAAGGCAGTTTTTTGGTGGTATCTTTTCTCTGCTTCTAAAAGTAATCTTAGCATTTTCCAACCTTTTCTTATTTTTTCCTCTTTCTCTTTGCATCTCTTAGCAATTAATAAAAACAGTTTTGGTATCAACAGATAACTTGTATGAGTTTTAATTTTGCTCAAGGGAATATTCAAATCTGAAAGTTCTTTCTGCAATATTTAAGAAGATTGTAACACCCACGGGAGGAAGATTGGAACTACCACCAGAATTGAGGGCCAAGAGAAGCACCGCCCTAAGCCCTGCCTGATCTCCACCTATACTCCGCCTGTTATTAATATGCATATGTGGGAAATAAAGAATCGGTTTTATTACAAGCAAATGAATTTAGCAAATCACTAACATAAGAGTTTTTCTTTACTAACCTATAGGGCGTATCGCGGAGCTGTAAGACGCCGGATTCAGCCTGGAACCGGTGTCAGGGAAACATGCGAACGGGAATAGGGAACTGTAAATGAATATTTGTAAGGAAACCCCTTATACCACATGGCTGGTCCTGGAAGCTGCCATGCTGCTGGACACTCCACCTCCCAGCACGACACAGCCAACCAGAAAGAGGGGGACGCCTCTTCTATGACGTAAACGGGGTTGAACCTTAAGAATGTTTAAAAAGCGGGACTTTTGAATTGAAGGGTGTGTTCCTGGGAATCCTGCGTGCCTAGGACACCCAACACGTGTTGTAATTTTTCCTTTTCGTTTTATTCCTTTTGTTTTGCAAACTTTTGCCGTCTTTCTAAATTCAATAAATGAGATTTTTCTCACACATAGATAGATGTTGTTATCATTTGAATATGCATTTAATCATGTACGAAAATTGTATAAAAACTGCTGATTTTGTGTGAAGCCTTCGATCAAGTTTTTCCAGCAATAGCTGGCTTGGTCCCAGCGCTGTCAATAAATATCTTTGCTGCTCAAAGATCAAAGCCTCTGGGCAGTTCATTATACCCGATTTTTCAGATTCACAGTCCGCAGAGAAAAAGCGTCACAGGGTGCGAGTGGTCAGGGGGGTGAGTCAGGACCCCTCCCAGGCTTTGGTGAGTCTCAGCAAAGCAACTGCTGAGTGACGAAGGCAGTGGAACCAGCGAGGGATGGAAATCGGCACTGGTGGAAAACTGAGGTCTCCATCAAAGGAGCAGGGCAGAAGTGGAGTAAATTCCCCCCCCCCATTCTAAAAGGCTCACTGCCTAATGCTGTCCACCCCACTCCCCACCTGGGCTGGCCCCTCTTTCATGGCTACAGGGGGATGGGGTTTCCCTTAAGCAATTCAGCCAGTGTGCCAAGGTTATTTAGCATTTCAATAGGACAGTAATTAAGGCCCAAGCTAGACAAACAATGAAACCTGATGCTTATCTTATCCTAGCAAAGACTGTTGGTGTGGAAAATTCACCAAAAATAAAAAAGTATGAAACTATAACAGAGGGGAATATCCCGTGAAATGTAGCAAGAGTTTAGTTCTCTACTCGGCTCTTGACAAGGAGCTGCTGCGTACCTGTTCCTGACAGCCACCCCCCTGCTGTGCCACCAGAGCCAATTCCACCTGCCAAGAGGTGGGGACGATCACTGCAGCAGCCGCTCTGGGTAGAGGGCTTGTCCCATCTCAGCCCCTCAGCTCTGCGAGTCGCCAGTGCCTGCAGGGGAGCCCCCCACCGGCCCATCGCGGCCGCAGTTATGTCACCACTATATCACGTAGTGACCGCCATTACCACTGCTGCTGCAGGAGTGCCTGCTGTAACCGAGAAAGATCACCAGCCTCACCTTCTGGCCACAGCTGTAACTGCACAGAAAGAAACCTCAGTTACCGGTTCAGCAACACAGCAGTGGACAAAGAGAATTTTCTGGGTGATATTCTCTCTCTGTTATTGTGCTTGTAGTTTATTCTTGTTTTTTGCCTTTTGTTTTTCAGTAAAAATTGTTACTTTGTTCCTACTTCATTCCTCATAAGTCTCAAATTTATTTTCTAAATTTGCATTAGCTCCAGGAAAGAGGGTTCTCTATTCCATCTAAGGTCCCATTTCCCTGGCAACATTGTCTTAAAACCAAGACACTGAGCCCTGGGGAACACCATTCACCACAACTCTCTGGGCTTGGCCATCCATCAAGTTTTTCTCCCAGCAAAGAGTACACCTGTCTAAGCTGTGGGCTGACAGCTTCTCCAGGAGAATGCTGTGGAAGACGTTGTCAAAGGCTTTACTTGAAGTCCAGGCAGACAACATCCACAGCCTTTCCCTCATCCATTGGACATAAAAGGAGATCAGATTTGTCAAGCAGGACCTACCTTTCATGAATTCATGCTGACTGGGCCTGATCTCCTAGTTGTCCCGCATGCCATGTGATTATACCCAAGATAATCTCTTCCATAACCTTCCCTGGCACTGAGGTCAGACTGACAGGCCTGTAGTTCCCTGGATTCTCCTTCTGACCCTTCTTGTAGATGGGAGTCACATTGCCAACCTCCAGTCATCTGGGACTTCCCTGGTTAACCAGGACTGCTGATAAATGATGGAGAGTGGCTTGGTGAGCTCTTCCACCAGCTCTCTCAATACCCTTGGGTGGATCCCATCCAGCCCCATGGACTTGAGAGTGTCTAGGTGGCACAGCAGGTCACTAACTGCTTCCTCCTGGATTACATCCCTATCTACCAGCGCAGGGGACTGGGTACCCTGAGAATAACTGGTCTTTCTGTTAAAGACTGAGGAAAAGAAGGCATTAAGTACCTCAGCCTTTTCCTCAGCCTTGGTGACAATGCTCCCCTTAGCATCCAATAAAGGATGGAGACTCTCCTTGGCCCCCCTTCTGTTAATGCATTTGTAAAAATATTTTTTCTTATCTTTTACAACAGTGGCCAGATTGAGTTCTAGCTGGGCTTTCACCTTTCTAATTCTCTCTCTACATGACCTAACGACATCCTTGTACTCTTCCTAAGTTGCCTGCCCCTTCTTCCAAAGGTCATACACTATTTTTTTCCCCTGAGTCCCAGAGAAAGCTCCCTGTTCAGCCAGGCTGGTCTTCCCTGATGGCTCATTTTACAGCACATTGGGTCAGCCTGTTCCTGCACCTTAAAGATTTCCTTCTTGAAGAATGTCCAGCTTTCCTGGATCCCTTTGCCCTTCAGGACTGTTTTCCAAGTGACTTTCTCAACCAGTGTCCGGAGTCTGCCCCTCCAGAAGTCCAAGGTAGCAGTTTTGCTGACCTGCTTTCTTACTTCACTGAGATTCAAAAACTAACATTTTGTGGTCACTGTGCTCAAGATGGCCTCCAACCACCCCATCTCCCACCAGCCCTTCTCTGTTTGTAAACAGCAGATCCAGCAGGGCACCTCCCCTGGCAGGTTCACTTACCAGTTTTGCCAGGAAGTTCTCTTCCACATGCTCCAGGAATCTCCTAGACTGTTTCCTCCTTGCTGTGTTGAGTTTCCAGCAGACATCTGGCAAGTTTAATTCCCCCATGAAAGCAAGGGCTAGTGATTGTGAGACATCTGCCAGCCACTTGTAGAATGCTCTGTCTGCCTCTTCATCCTGGTTGGGTGATCTATAACAGACTCCCACAACGACATCTGGCTTGTTGGCCTTCCCCCTGATTCTTACCCATAAGCACTCAACCTTATCGTTGCTATCACTGAGATCCATACAATCGAAACACTCCCTAACCTACAGAGTCACTCCACTGCCTCTCCTTCATCACCTATCCCTTCTGAAGAGCTTGTAGCCATCCATTTCAGCGCTCCAATTGTGGGAGTCATCCCACCATGTTCCTGTGATGGCAACTACATCATAGCTTTCCTGCTCTACAATGGCTTCCAGCTCCTCTTGTTTCTTACCCTGTGCTGGTTTAAAAGTAAACTGGTGGAAGAAATGAACCCAACTCAAGAAAGATTACAAGTCAGAGTTACAATTTATTAAAAAGATTACAATAAATACAATGATACAGAGAAAAACTGGTTTTAACCCACAAAGACAGATGTATAACCCAGCACCCTGGGACAAGAACAGAACAGTGTTCGTTAGCCCCTGTGCTGAGCACCACATGATCTCCCTGGGGGCAATGTAAAAGGAAAGGAAACCTATTGGTCTGGATGATGGTTGCAGTCCTGTTGAAGTAATGATCACAGTCTTGTTAAGAGTGGCAGTTGCAGTCCTGTTGAAGTTCTGGTCCTCCTCTGGATCTGATGAGTGGTACTAGAAGTCCCAAAACCCGAAGATTATATATGCTCAGGTTTAGGTGGGAATGCCCAGTACCTCCCCCAGGGTGGGGAGTTTCACAATGGCTGATTTAACTCTGTGAGTCATGGGATATTTTTGGAGTCTTTAATGGTCTAGGTCTTTGCAGCTGCCTATTATGCCAGTCCATTATGGACCATTAGCAGAGGTGACCCTTCAGGCTGGGTGTGAAGGTGCTAATGCCTCCCTGGAGGGAAATTATCACAGCTGAGTCATTGGTGTGAAGACAAAGAAACACTCCCCTGCCTCACAGGGTTTCTTTAACACTCAGCTTGTAGCCTGAGGTGTCAGGTGTGCCCTGGGCAGCTGCTGCAAACAATCCATTTATTAACAGTCCACCAGAAATGACATAGAGGGTGTAGAATACACAGTTTTGGTTATATTCACATACTGATAAACTGGTCCCAGCCCCTGTAACTATGACATACCCATACTGTGTGCATTGGTGTAGATGCACTTCAGCTGGGCTATTGATTTCACCCCCAACACTGGCTTGCTGCCCCTAGGCTGGTCTCTGGCAAGCCTGGTTTTATCCACTTTCCCCTTCAAACATGGTTTAGAACCCTCTCAATCAACCCCATCAACTCATGGACTAGAATCCTTTTCCCACTATGAGACAGGTGAACCCCATCTGTCTCCAGCAGGCCTGGTGCTGTGTAAATGGCCCCATGATCAAAAAAGCCAAAATTCCACCAATGGCACCAATCTTGAAGCCACTTGTTGGTCAGGTGGGTTCCTGTTCCTTTCACTATTCTTCCCTCTACCAATGGGATTGAAGAAAATGCCACCTGCATATCTGTCCCTTCAACCAATTGCTACAGTGCCCTGAAGTCCCTTTTGATTCCTGTTGGATTTCTCTCTTCAAACTCATCACTACCAACCTACAACCAACAGTGGGTAATAATCAGACATTAATGATGTGACTAAATGTGCCCTAAGCTGTTTGATCTCTGTGTGGTCAGGTATGTGGGAGGATTTGGACAGATGCCCGGGACACTTAGCACCTCCAGTAGCCTGGGATTTTATGCCTGAACAGGTACGTAATCCCATTGAATTGGTGCACCACTTGACAAAAGGGTGACTTGCTTACCCCTATGAGACTCAGCAACTCCTAGCATTGCTTTGGGGCTTGGCCTATGCCTATCAAGACTCTGTCCAGCACCATCAGAGGAGCAGGGGAAGGAGGGCCTCTGCATCTGAGGACAGCATGGCTGAGACAGAGACCCAAACCCCAGCTATGGTCATTTCCCCAGTAGTCAAAAGGAAACAATGGATACAGAGGTCAATGGGTCCATACAATCTGTTAGTAAGGGAGGAGGAGGAACCCCAGGTGCATGCGGCGTGGCACCCTATGGTTCCTCACATGTGACCAGGGGGAGGATATGTGAAAGTGGGATAGTGTGTCCACCTCAAAGCTATAGGTGGGCATATGTGAACTGTGTGGAAAGACATCTGCTAAGGCTGACACTCCAGTTGCTACTGAGATATTGGAAGGCAAGCAGCAATCCCCCAGATCGCCTCTCCTCCTGATCTTGGTGACAAGACTTATGGTCTGATACTGCGGGATTCAGATAGTAAATACTCTGACCAGGAAGAAAAAAAAAGGAATAATAGCATTTCCTGGACTCTGTGGATTTGATGATCTGGCACATCATATCCACAGGAGTATAAGGCTCTAGTGGACACTGATACACAGTATACCCTAATGCCATCCAGGTACAAAGGAGCAGAACCCATCTGGAGGATCCCATTAGTCATCTCTGTTGTAGACTGAAGTAAGCCTAAGAGGTGACAGAAGCATCCTAGTGTGGATAGAGGCCCTGTGTGTCCTTGGCATAGACTACCTCAGGAGAGGGTACTTCAAGGACCCTCAAGGGTACTGCTAGGTCTTTGGTATAGCCACCATGGTGTCATAGGTTTACTTGTTCTAAAAAAACTGAGCTGGGATTTTTTTTTTTTGTTTCCCTTGCATCACTGTAAAAGAAAGCTGTGGAATGAAGGAGGGGGAGGATGTTTTTTTGGCTGGGGTGATTGACACACACAAAAGGACTGGCTTCAACCTACATTCCAGACTGATGGCTGTCAGAAGACTGGGGGGGGAGAGGTAAGTTTCTTTTTCCTCTCCTTGGGAAACGGCAGGCACTCCACTTTTGCCCTGACTCAGGGAGGGGGCGTGTGTGGAGGGATTCCGTGGTCCGTTTTGTTTTTTGACGGGGTCATCTGGCTGCTTCTGGCCCCAGTTCACCTCCGTTCTCCTGCGCCCTGTTCTGCCCCCAGCCTGGACTTGTTCAGATTTCATTGGAGAGGCTTGACCCTTCTGCAAAGGAACCTTTGGGGGAGTCCCATCTGGAGCCAGCTGGTGACAGCGTGAGTCTGTGGGAAGAGCCCCTTTTTCCCCTTTTCCCCTTCCCCTCCTTGGTGGGGGGGAGGAGATCTCCATTTTCGGCTTCTCTCGTGCACCGAGGCCCCCACGCAGCGACCACCAGAGCCCAACAATGCCCCCTGCCGACCACCACAGAGCAACTGCAGGCTCTGCTCTTCCAGAGATCCAACAACACTCCCTCCTGATCGTGGCTAGAATTGCCCCAAAAGGCAGAAAGTACTGATCTGTTTTCTTTTAGAAGGGGGTTTTGGGTACAGGATTATTGTTTAATTGTTTTTGTGTTCTTTTGTTGTTCTACCAATACCCATATATCCTTTAATAAAGGGCTGTTATTTTCTTTCTTTCTTCTTACTTCCTCAATTGGAGCCTCTTAATTTCAGATTTACAATTGCTTAGAGGGAGGAGCTTGGTCTTCCTCATAACTCATCCTCCTTAGCAAAACACTTCAGTCTTATTAAACTGAGACATGATTGATGCCCAACATGGGGCCCCAAAGAGAGGAAAGAAGGAAAAGGAATAACTGCCCTTGTGTGATTTACACGCGTTTTGAACCTGTAGGCACCATGATGCTTGGGGTTGTTGCTTTCCTCTGTCACATAACCATGCCAAGATATCTGTCCCATCTGTCGATGTGTTTCAGCTCAGATATTAAGACCCGCATTGCAATAAGTACCTTAGAGTTTGTGCATTGGGTTTATGACACAGCAAACTCAGCACCTGTGATTTTCATCTGGAATATGTCCTCAAGGATGCACTACTGCTCTAGCCTAAGCTGATTCCTCTGGGGGTTTAAGGATAATGACACCCATCCCTATGGAGAAATGCAGGGGGTTATATTTGCCCAACCCTTCATCCATTTTCCCTTTGGATCCAATACAATTGCCTCTGGGAAGTTTAAACTCTCCTTAGATGTCAGAGATGTTTTACTTTTTGGGCTTTTTGTGCAAGTTTGTGCCATTATAGTATACCTAATATATGAAGCCAGGGCCAAGAATTACCAAGAATGTGTCCAGAAACCTGCCCCAGGGGTGGGAAACCTCAAGTGGCATGGGTTATGGGAGGATATGGGTAAATTCCTAGGAAGTTGTTCAACTCCTACAATATGGAGGCTCACCCTCAAACAACTCCTAAACCCTACAAAAATAATGAAAGCCATGAGAGAGAGGTTGTGATAGATCCATGGAGAGGCAGTTGGCAGCTGCATGTGGGGCTTTGGCCATTGCCTACCGGAAGCTGCTCGGTATGGTGCAGCACTTCCAGGGAAAAGGAAAAGATGAAAACAAGATGCCTGATACCATGGTGACTCAGGATAGGGCCAAATCAAAGGGACAGACCAAGCCAATGGAGGTTGCCCCTATCCAAAAGAGGAAATATAAGACCAAATCAGTTCGCCCAGTTGACAATGACGGGGAGGCAGCACCCTCACAGGCAGTTGGCCCAGAGCCAGAAATCATCACTGAGTCCTTATCGTGTAACAACCTCCGGAGCTTACGGGCAGACATTATTCGTCGTTCAAATGAGCCCATTCTGGCCTGGATGATCCGAGTTTGGAACTCTATGGGTGATGCCATAAACCTTGATGGCAGTGAAGCAAGGTTCTTGAGGTCTATTGCCCAGGATGTGGGTATCGAGGAGGCGTTTGTGAGACAATCAAAGTCCCTGTCTCTCTGGGCACGGCTTTTGGACGGGGTGAGGGAGAGGTTCATTTACAGAGATTCCTTGCAGGCAGACCATTATGCAAAGGGCTGGAAGACCATAGAAGAGGGGATCCTACGTCTGAGGGAAATGGCACTGTTGGAGGTACTGTTTGGAAGGGATGGGCAACCCACCAACGATCCTGACAGGGTTAAGTGTACACCACAGATGTGGTGGAGCTTCACACGTATGGGGCCGTCCACACATAAAGGTTATCTGACATCATTGCAGGCTGGGGAGAAGCGAGAGCCAGTGATGTCTAAAATAAATAAACTTCGGCTGTATGACAGCATGATCGAAGGACCACTACAGGCCCGCATCTCCACTGTAGAGACATTGATTAAGGACCTCAAGACACTAACTACAGAGGTGAAAGATAAACAGGAGAGACTGAAAGAGAGGATTGAGGGAAACAGTTTCCATATGGCCCAAGTGAGAACCAGACGCCCCCCAGCTAGAGAGAGTGGAGAGATCTCACGAACCGAGTTGTGGTATTTCCTAGCTGACCATGGAGAAGACATGAGATGGTGGGACAGGAAACCTACCCGTGTCCTAGCAGCCTGAGTACAAGTTGAAAGAGAAAGAAAAAGGGAAGTCTGTGAAAGTGAGTGCAGTACTGGTATCCTGTGGGCAGGGATCTGACCCTCTAGAAGGTACCTCCCATTGGTATTCACAGGAAAAAACTGATTGGCAGGATGAAGACCAGTGTTAGAGGGGCCCTGCCTCTAGCCAGGTAGAGGCACGGGACAACCGTGTCTATTGGACTGTGTGGATACGATGGCCTGGCACGTCAGACCCACAAGAATACCAGGCTTTTGTTGACACTGGCGCTCAGTGTGCGTTAATGCCCTCAGGACATGTGGGACCAGAGACTATTTCCATTTCTGGGGTGACAGTTAAACAGAGCAAGGGTTTAGATACTGGAATCTTGCTCTGAGGAAGGTTTCACAGATCTCATTCTGAGGAATGCAACATTTATGTTAAAAAGTAGCAGAAACAGAGAGCAGGTATTAAGGGATTAGTCCAGAGAGAGATGGTACCTTACTCTGAGAGTCCTGCCTACATTTGCTATGTTCTGTTCTCATAGAAGATAACAGAAAGGTCAGTTTAGTAGTCATAAATTAGATAGAGTGGGCATCCAGGGAGATAGAGGAGCTGAGTCAAGGGGTTTTTCGCAAGCCCCTAGCACATAGTTGGGAAGAGTTGAAAAGTTCACTGAAGATGAGGAGAAGAAAACTACCCCTCATGAGGCTGAAGAACCAGAACGACCCCCAAAGAATTCCCCAAAAGTATGACTGCTTCAAGCTCTGCCTAAACCCCCCCTATTATGAATATGATAATTAGATTGTGAAACTGAATGAATATGCATGTAAAGATGTTGTAATCCCTCACGAAAATTGTATAAATTGCCTGACTTTTCACTGAGAACTTCGGAGCTAGTTTGTCCAGCGAGAGCTGGCTAGCACCCCAACGTTGCTCAAAATAAATACCTTTGCTGCCTAAAGACCCAAAACTGTTTCTGAGCAGTTATATTTCTGCCAATTTTGGTAACAACAGGAGGGTCTCAAGAGTTGACCATGTTGGGAGCTGAGGTGAGCTTGACTGGGAAGGACCGGCAGAAACACCGCATTGTGACTGGTCCGGATGCCCCATGTATCCTGGGCATTGACTACCTCAGGAATGGGTATTTCAAAGACCCCAAGGGACATAGATGGGCTTTTGGAATAGCTGCTGTGGAGATAGAGGTGGCTAAGCAGTTGAATTCGTTACTGGGCCTCTCAGAGAATCCTTCTGCTGTGGGATTGTTGAAGGCTGAGAAACAGCGAGTGCCAATCGCCACCACAATAGTGCATCGTCGGCAGTACTGAACGAACCGAGACTCTGTGATCCCCATCCATAAGATGATCCATGAGTTGGAGAGCCAAGGGGTGATCAGCAAGACCCATTCACCCTTCAACAGCCCCATCTGGCCTTTGCGTAAGTCTGATGGAAAATGGAGATTGACTGGGGACTATCATGGCCTGAATGAAGTCACCCTGCCACTGAGTGCTGCCGTTCCAGACATGTTGGAGCTCCAGTACAAGCTGGAGTCCAAGGCAGCGAGGTGGTACACCACTATTGACATTGCAAATGCATTCTTCTCCATTCCCTTAGCAGCAGAGTATAGGTCGCAGTTTGCTTTCACCTGGAGGGGTGTGCAGTACACTTGGAACCGATTGTCCCAGGGGTGGAAACACAGTCCCACCATCTGCCATGGACTGATCCAGGCTACACTAGAGAAGGGTGAGGCTCCAGAACACCTGCAGTACATTGATGACATCATCGTATGGGGGGACACAGCAGAGGAGGTTTCTGAGAAAGAAAATCATCCAGATTCTCCTGGGAGCTGGGTTTACCATCAAAAAGAGTAAGGTCAAGGGACCTGCCCAAGAGATCCAGTTCCTGGGGGTGAAGTGGCAAGATGGACGTTGTCAGATCCCAATAGAAGTCATCGATAAGATCACAGCAATGGCTCCACCAACCAGCAAGAAGGAAATACAAGCTTTTCTGGGTGCCATAGGTTTCTGGAGGATGCACATTGAATCCGAAAAATCCGGTATAAGGAACTGCTCAGAGGCTTTTTGGATCTTTGAGCAGCAAGGTATTTATTGACAGCACCAGGAGGAAGCCAGCTCACGCTGGACAAACTTGCTCGAAGGCTTCACACAAAATCAGCAGTTTTTATGCAATTTTCATATATGATTAAATGCATATTCATGTGATTACAACATCTATCTATGCATATTAATAACAGGCAGAGTATAGGTGGAGCTCAGGCGGGGCTTGGGGCGATGCTTCTCTTGGCCATCAATTTTGGTGGGAGATCTGTCTTCCATGGGTCTGGGGGCTAATTCTCATCTTCCTCGGCTTGACCTCTCTTCTCTTCTATTGTTCTCGACCCGCTCACTGAAGCTTGGAGAAGGCCTTGGCTCCCAGCCTGTTTCTTCTATTCAAATGTCTAGTCTATCTTACTGCATCTTAATTTATTACCTCTAAGGCCTACTACATGTTCTTTTACCATTCTTTTAAGTTTTGGTCCAGTAGGTAGGACAGAAGGAGTACAGATCGTTTGGATGTTAGTAGCTTGTTAGCAGGCCCAAATGTCTCAGTTAACTCTTTTGGGCCTGGCCTCTTGTTTCAACATCCCTGAGTACAGCCAAACTGTAAGCCCTCTCTATCTGGTAACCCACAAGAAGAATGATTTCCATTTGGGCCCTAAACAGCAGCAAGCATTTGAACAGATTAAGCAGGAGATTGCCCACGCTGTAGCCCTTGGGCCAGTCAGGACAGGACCAGATGTGAAGAATGTACTCTATTCTGCAGCTGGGGATAATGGTCTTTCCTGGAGCCTCTGGCAAAAGGTGCCTGGTGAGACCCGAGGCCATCCACTTGGATTCTGCAGCCAAAGCTACAGAGGATCTGAAGCCAACTACACGCCAACAGAGAAGGAGATCCTAGCAGCTTATGAAGGAGTACAAGCTGCCTCAGAGGTGACTGGCACAGAAGAACAGCTCCTCCTGGCACCTCGATTACTGGTGCTGAGTTGGATGTTCACTGATGCTACTTGGAGTAAGTGGATTGCCCTGATCATACAGCACACTCGTATTGGAAATCCGAATAGCCCTGGGATCCTAGAAATCATCACGAACTGGCCGGAAGGTGAGAGTTTTGGTCTAGCAGATGAAGAAGGAGAGCAGATGGTATGGGCTGAGGAAGCCCCAGCATACAATCAACTACCAGAAGAAGAAACATGCTATGCCCTTTTTACTGACGGTTCCTGTTGCATTGTAGGGATGAAATGTAAATGGAAAGCAGCTGTATGGAGCCCCATCTGACAAGTTGCAGAAGCTACTGAAGGAGAAGGTGAATCGAGCCAATTCACAGAGCTCAAAGCTGTTCAGTTGGCACTGGACATTGTTGAACGGGAGAAGTGGCCAAAGCTTTACCTCTACACTGAATCGTGGATGGTGGCCAATGCTCTGTGGGGGTGGTTGGATACATGGAAGAAGGCAAATTGGAAACATAGGGGAAAACCCATCTGGGCTGCTGATATGTGGCAAGACATTGCTACCTGGGTGGAGAAGCTGATTGTGAGAGTCTGCCACGTAGATGCCCATGTGGCCAAAAATCAAGCCAACAAGGAACATCGCAACAATGAACAGGCAGACTGAGTTGCACAAGTCAAGGTGTCACAGGTGGATCTGGACTGGCAGCACAAAGGAGAGGTGTTCCTAGTGCGATGGGTCCATGATGCCTCAGGCCATCAGGGCAGAGATGTCCCCTATAGATGGGCACAAGACCGAGGGGTGGACTTTACCATGGACACTATTTCCCAGATTATCCATGACTGTGAGACATGCGCTGCCATTAAACAGGTTAAGAGACTGAAGCCCCTGTGTTATGGTGGATGTTGGAGTAAGTGAGCTATGTGCTCACCATGGTGGAAGCCACCACGGGATGGCTGGAGACACATCCAGTGCTCCACGCCACTGCCCGAAATACCATCTTGGGTCTTGAAAAGCAAGTCCTGTGGCGACACGGCACCCCAGAGCAAATTGAGTCAGATAATGGGACCGATTTCAAGAACAGCTTAGTTACCACCTGAGTGAAGGAGCATGGCATCGAGTGGTTGTATCACATCCCATACCATGCAGCAGCTGCAGGGAAGGTTGAATGGTGTAATGGACTGTTGAAAACCACCCTGAAGGTGTTGGGTGGAGGGACTTTCAAGCACTGGGATCAGCACCTAGCAAAGGCTACATGGTTAGTCAACACTAGAGGCTCCATCAATCGAGCTGGCCCTGCCCAATCAGAGTCCCTTCACACTGTAGATGGAGACAAAGTCCCAGCGATTTATGTGAGGGGTATGTTAGGTAAAACAGTTTGGATTAACCCTGCCTCAAGCAAAGGCAAACCCATTTGTGGGATTGTTTTTGCCCAAGGACCCGGTTGCACATGATGGGTGGTGCAGGAAGATGGAGAAACCTGGTGTATACCTCAAGGGAATTTTATCTTTGGGTGAACTGGCCATAACTCTGTGCCTGTATTTGTATTTGTATCTACATATTTGTGAATGTGTATATATGTAGAATAATGCATGTACGTATGTAGCTCAAAGGTTCATTTTGATAGAGTGTGGTGGCATGAGGAAAAAAAAAGAATTAGGGGTGGATAATGTCATAGGTTTACTTGTTCTAAAAAAACCGAGCTGGGAATTTTTTTTCTTTCCCCTGCATTGTGGGAAACCAAACAGGTGTTCAACCCAGAAAGCCAGAAGCAGATGCTCAGCAAGAGGCCTCAGAGATAACGATGGATTCATCTTTTATAGTATGAAGTGGTTGACTGCCAGTCACACATTTATGGGCCTGTTAGGAGCCATCACAGGCAATGTATATCTGGAGTTTGATGCAACACCAGACAACATCCTGGTCTCACCAACCACTCCCACAGAAAGCTTGCACTCTCTGTACATATTCCAGGCCTCATTGGGGGCAAACCGTCCCACCCCAGTTTACCCCTGACTGCAGTCAATCCCCCTCCATCTCATGGAGTGATAGTACAGGTTATCTCTTGCCTCCATGCTATAAAAGAATTTGTATCCATCTTCACGTTAAATATACCATTGAGTGTGAAATCATTTCTGCACTTAACTAGAATGTTACCAGGTCATCACAAGAAAATTGTAAGCATGATGCGAACCAGAGCCCATAGGGAGGTCCACAAACATCAGTCCTTCGTTTGCAGTCTTGCCAACCAGCTTTTCAACATAAGATTTTTCTTCTGCGAGGCCCAGCACCTCACACATGGTTATTTCACAATCACATGTATTCTTGTGTAGACTCGTAAGCCAAAAGGTTTCTGTCATATGCTGATTCCAAATAATTCTTGCCACCTGCTGTAACACTACTGGGACAAAACACATACAAATATGAGCACTGCAAAACAATCAGTGTCTGATTTAGAATTCCCAAACCACACCATTCTGCCTGATCTTCACAAACATCACTGGTGTGACATGAACAGCACAGAAACGGATCGTTCTATACAGTGATGACCATTAGGCCTCAGGATGTTACAAGTTCTATAGTTTTCCATTGTCTTCTTTCCCCCCTTAGTGACACATCTGCCCCATCCCAGGAGGCAAAACCAAGCACAATTGCAGACACTCTGCACACAGCATCACATATTTCCTTCACATCCTGAAGCCAGGGCTTAGCTCTAGCTTTTACCTTTAACACTGCTGCCAGAACAACTTGACAGCACACAGTTTGGGAATAGTATTCCAGTTGTGATTTAACGGTAGATGTTGGGGAATGGGGGAGATCCTTCAGGCCTCGTTT
>NW_020924959.1:143391-183254 GCF_003984885.1 Neopelma chrysocephalum
TTCATCAATCCACCTTTGGCAGGACTCTTTCCAAACATCCATTGCCACAGTGATTGTTGCTTACCAGTAATACAAAACAAAGCATACAGATTGTTGGTGCAACTCATCTAAGAAATATAGACCTTCTTATCTCTGGAATGATAGATCCAGGGATCCATCGGGACACGAGACCTGCTATGCGGAAAAGAATAACCAATCCATTTTGTTATTCAAGATACATGACCTGCACTGAATAGGCTAATGCAGGAGTAGTCATGGTTGTGGTAGCTGTATCCTCCCAGCCCCTGGTCAGGTTCACTGAGAACCACAAATGACAAATAAGGATCACCTGAAAGGCATTGTTCATTACACAAATCACAACATCAGGTGTGGACAAGACACACGAGAGACAGGTACACGATAACTGAGTCATTACACCAGTTAGTAAAAGTTAGTAGACACGATGAATCATATTTAGGATATGTTTTCTTACATGTGATATTCGGGTTGGTCTTGTGCTGCTCAGCATTCACTGATCTCTGTCCAGAATTCTTGTCGCTCATGATAAGGTTTCATCAAACATGCTGGAAGCCAGCAGGGTCCTGCAGGAGACAAAACACAAACAAACCCCCCTTCCCAATACTAATAACTTAATATCTACTTGAGGTGTCATATTGCCCCTCCTCGTTACAAAAGTATAGTTTTATCAAGTTAAGGTTTTATTCTGTTCTTTTTCTTTCTCTTCTCTTGTGTTTATTTTCTTTACCCTGGTTTTAACAGTTATACTTTTAAGGAATCTGGCAGTGTTCTGGGTTTGTGAGGATTCTCAAGAATCATAAATCTTGAGACAGGTTTCATTTTCCTGTTTGTGACCCCAGCCCACACGTGCCCACCACGTGAACTGAAAATTACCACTGCGTGAACCTAAGTTAACATGGCTTACCAATTTTATACCAAACTTCCAAGAACCTAAACTCACAATGACTTTGAGGCTGGCAGCTGCTGTCTCACTGCCTCCATAATATATAATAATGGCCAGTCTTCGGGAACAAAGATTTTGGGAAAGGTCTTTTACCTTTTGAGCCTGCGCAATGGATTTTTTAGGTGAGACACAGCGTGCGCTGAACTGAGCCCACCCTTTAATCCTAAGGTTCATCTGCCGGGGCCAAGCGAGCTTGGACAATGGCAGTGAGGTCCTCAGGACGTAGGTTTGTTTAGAGTGACCTTCTCATAGATGGATGGCCTCACAGGGCTAACGAGCTCCATCTGCCCGGGGGACTGGGATTCGAACCTGGGTCGCAGCGGTGAGAGTGCCGCATGCTAACCACTAGGCCACCAGGAGTCCCTCACTGCCTCCACCAGGGCCATAAAACCCCATATCCACTAACACCCTCAGGGGATAAAGTGTCACTGACCCCACGCAGGTTAATTCCCAACATACAGAAGAGTCACAGCAACTAATTTTTCACAACCATCGTGAAAACAAAGCTCCTTGACTGCATCCCAAGCAGTGCTTCAGCTAATTCTCTAATTGACTTCTCCGTACAAAGCTTGCTCCCAAAAATCCAACCTTTCTGGAAGGCATAGTTGGGTCTGGAAGAGGCCTTGCTGCTCTGCGCCCTCAGAGGAGAAACCAGCTCCTGGGGTCTGCTGGATTCCATGAATTAGATGCTATTAGCCATGCCAACTTGACAAACATAACCACAAACCCCCTAAACAGGGCTTTCAACACAATCAGATCCCAAACACAGGCACAAATTAATCAATCAATTCGAAGTTCCAACCTTTTTTCCTCTCCTCGTCAAATTCAACACTATTCTTAACCTTCTTCTCTAAATTTGACTATAACGTGTGCGAAGGCATCCGATTGCCCATGTGCACCCAGCACCTGGTGCTTGCTGGCCTAAAACACAAAACACACTATATAAACAATTTTCCCCTTTTTAAAGTTACCAAAACCAAAAGTTAACTCCCTGCTACCTCAGTTGCTGAGGCTGTGGCTCTCCCTCTGCCCAGGGGAGGAGAAGGGAAAAGCAGCTAGGAGCTGTTTGTACTCTTTTTTTTTCTCTTGACTCCCTACACCTGCAGCTGCCAACTCCCTCGCCTCTGAAAAGGGGGGGAGGGGAGAAAGTAGCCAAGAAAAGGAAAAAAAAGTCAGAAGCTGCTTTTTATCTCTCTCTCTTTTTTTTTCCTCTGCCTGCTGCAGTTTGTTGCTGGGCTCCTGTCATCCCCCCCCCCGCACGAACTCCCGGTAAACTCAGTTCTGAACACATCCCGGTGTGGCCCCAGGGATGGGAAAAATACCCATCCCCCCCCCGGGTCCCAGGCTTAGAACACATCCTGGCGTGGCCCCAGAGGTAGGAAAAATGCCCATCCCCCCCAGGTCCCAGGCTTAGAACACATCCCAGCATGGGCCCAGGGGGAAGGAAATTCCTGCCCCTACCCCCGGTCACGGGCTTAGAACACACCCAGCGTGGCCCTGGGGGAGAAAATGCCCATTCTCCCCGGTCCCAGACTATGAATACATCTCAACGTGGCCCCGGGGGAAAAACGCCCATTCCCCCCGGGTCCTGGTCCTCGGTACCAGAAACACAGAGTCCCATGCAGCTCCACAGGGAAACCTCTTACCCTGGCGGCCCCAGGAGCAGCAGCCCGGCACCGGACTTGACTCCTAAATGATCCTTCAGTGAATATCAAAACTCCTGTGTCCTCCTGGGGCACTTCAATGAAAGAGGTAACACCACGACCCCCCATTCCTGTGTTTTAACACCATTTCCTTCACCCACAGCTCCCTGACATGCTCACAAACACTAACACTTGACTCAGAAAGAGTCTTGTCGGACAGACTCTTCCCAGTTTATGTGCTGGACGTAACCTTCCATGGCATGAGATATCCCTTTAGCATATTCAAGTCAGCCCTCTTGGCAGTGCTCCCTCCCAGCTTTCATGTGCACCAGCTCTCTACAGAGCCTGAAATACTACAGGACTATCAGTGTCATTCTCACACTGAATCCAAAACACAGCATTGTAACAGCTATCAGGAAGTAGCTTAATTCTATCCCAGCCGAAACCAGGTGTATCACAACGACACAATAGACAGAACACAAGAATCAACAAAAGCACGGGGAGGCAGCTACCTTCTGTAGCCTGCCCCCCCAGCAATAAGCGACGCAGCCCTATAAGCTATATAGGTCTCACTTCTCTAGCAACAAATAGCAGCACACTCCACAGGCTAACCCACCGCACCTGTGGATCCTACTTTGTCCTTGGCAACGGTGTGTTTCATGTTCAGTATCCCATCCTCGTCGCCAAAAATGTATTAGGGAGGGTTTGAGCATACTGAAACCTGAAACCACGACACCATTGAAAGCTCAACAAAACCCACTATTTATTACCAAGAGGTGGCCAACAAAACGAGCAAACCCAAAAGGGAGGAAGGAGGAGAGAAATAAGCCCCCAGTATGACCTCCCCAGTTACCCAACTGTTGCCCATAGAGTTATCTTACTGACCTAGCATGCCTATAATTACCCATAGCAGAAGCTGCATCCTTGGAGAGTCAGTAAGTTCACAAACTGGCAGACGTCCCTGCCAAAAGGCAACGCTGTCCTTGATGTGAAGCTAGCTCTGCTCCAAGAAAGCGCTATCTGCTTTTATACAATTAACTGAGTGACCTCAACCTAGGCAGGAGTGGTCATCACCGCCCAGCCAGAGGCCCTCCGTCCCACCCCCTTAGTTATGTAAGTGCATCTCTTCTGCGCATGCGTGGCTTTTCCTGCGCCTGTGTACTGCACTCAGGGGGGTCTTTTCCAAATGAGTCTGGGGGTGTCCTTCATCATTATAGTCTTCACTTTCTCCTTCAAGCGACTTTGGAGGATGATTAGCCAATCACAGAACACCAATTAAAACAGTTTATACAAGAAGCTCTCTCTCCAAGGACGAGGTACCCATTTATCACTACTTGTTTTCTTATAACTTGGCAGGGAAAGAACAAAACTTTTACATTTGTCTGGGCCAAACACAGACCAAAAGTATCAGCATAAATTCACCCTGATAAAACAAGTCAAAGGAGGGCCATGCACATTTGGAAAATTGACATTGTTTAACCCTCACAAATTGCCCATATGTATACACATCCAAAAGAGGCAGAGAAGATTCGTGCAACAGTATGATAAAAAATGCAATTCAAAAGTACATATATGGGGCCGAGCCGAAAGAGTATTTTCCAGTCTTGTAGCTGGAATTGGAACAGCTCATACTTTGACCACCTTGGATAGACTAGATTGTTGGCTTGCCAAGGAGGCCAATGCTACCAGTTCAGCAATTGATGCCTTGCTAACTGATGTAAGTTCAGTTTGGAAAACCACTTTGCAAAATAGAGCAGCCAATGATTTCTTATTATTGGCTCAGGGACATGGTTGCAAGGATTTTGAAGGCCTTTGTTGCATGAATTTTTCTGATCACTCTGAGTCGATTCATCAAAGCCTTGCTCAATTAAAAAGCCTGATGGCGCAGCTTAAGGTAGAGAAGCACCAAAGCTTAGATAGTTTGTTTAGCTGGTTAGATATATTTAACTTAGGTCCAAAACTTAAGAAGATTGCCATTTTTGTGTTCTTATGTATTTTACTTAGTGTGCTATGCTTTCTTTCTTGTGTCTCACGTTTGGTTCGCCATAGCTTTGCACAAGTTTTAGTGTTTCAATTAGAAAAAAAAAGGGAATTGTGGGGAACCAAACAGGTGTTCAACTCAGAAAGCCAGAAGCAGATGCTCAGCAAGAGGCCTCAGAGATAACGATGGAATCCATCAGATGGCCTTGGAGATGCTGTGAGAGTGAGAGAAGAAGCTGTAAATTTGACAGAAGGATACCATGCGATGAACATCTGTTACCAAAGTCAGGATAGGATTTAGACGTCAGCACTGCATCACTGTAAAAGAAAGATGTCGAACGAGGGGGGGGAGGGTGGTTTTTTGGCTGAGGTGATTGACACACAAAAAAACTGACCGTAGCCTGCATTCCAGACTGATGGCCATCAGAAGACTGGGGGGGGGAGGTAAGTTTTTTTCCTCTCCTTGGGAAACGACAGGCACTGCACTTTTGCCCTGACTCAGGGAGGGGATGTGTGTGGAGGGATTCCGTGGTTCATTTTGGTTTTTGGTGGGGTCATCTGGCTGCTTCTGGCCTCAGTTCACCTCCGTTCTCCTGCGCCCTGTTCTGCCCCCAGCCTGGACTTGTTCAGATTTCATTGGAGAGGCTTGACTCTTCTGCAAAGGAATCTTTGGGGGAGTCCCATCTGGAGCCAGCTGGTGACAGCGTGAGTCTGTGGGAAGAGCCCCTTTTTCCCCTTTTCCCCTTCCCCTCCTTGGTGGGGGGGAGGAGATCTCCATTTTCGGCTTCTCCCACACACCAGGGCCAGAGCCCAACAGAGCCCCCTGCCGACCACCACAGAGCAACTGCAGGCTCTGCTCTTCCAGAGATCCAACAACGCTCCCTCCTGATCGTGGCTAGAATTGCCCCAAAAGGCAGAAAGTACTGATCTGTTTTCTTTTTGGAGGGGATTTTGGGAACAGGATTATTGTTTTAGTTGTTTTTGTGTTCTTTTGTTGTTCTGCCAATACCCATATATCCTTTAATAAAGGGCTGTTATCTTTTCTTTCTCCATACTTCCTCAATTGGAGCCTCTTAATTTCGGATTTACAATTGCTTAGAAGGAGGAGCTTGATCTTCCTCATAACTCATCCTCCTTAGCAAAACACTTCAGTCTCATTAAACTGAGACACGTGGATACAGAGAAGATTAAACAGCTGTCTACTTTGCCTGGCCTCTCAGAAGATTCCTCTGTTGTGGGGTTGCTTGCATCAAAGAACAGCAGGTGCCAATTGCTATCAGGACAGTGCAGGGGCAACAAAATTGCACCAACAAAGACTCCCTGTTTCCCATCCATAAATTGATACTTTGGAGACCCAAAGAGTGATCAGCAAGACTCATTAACCTTTTAGTAGTCCCATATGGACAGTGTGAAAGTCTGATGGAGAATGGAAATCAACAGTGGACTACTGTGGTCTGAACAAATTCACACTGCTGTGGAGTGCTGCCATACTGGACATGTTAGAACTCCAGTATGAACTGGAGTCGAAGATGATTTTGCCATTAAAGAAAAAACCAACAAAGTCAATGGACCTGCAAATAAAATGGAAAAAGGGATGTTCTCACATCCCTATGGATGTGATCAATAAGATAACTGTAGCAGCCAAACGTGAGAACAAGAAGAAAAAGGCCTGAGGAATGTCGAGATGACCTTGTATTGTTTTCTCTAGACTGTGATAAACCGATTTCTGTCCACCAAGTCAGAAGTCCATGTAATTCATTCCATCATAAATGGCACCTGGACAAGGCTGAATCATTGCACAACAGTGTTCCGTAATGGAAGCTGCAGCTGAACTGGGTCGGTCATTTGCGCGCATCATCCTGTTTCGGGATCATCACCCATCGTCGTGACAGAGGTAAGCGGCTGCAGAACTATGGGTCAATTGGTGTCAAAGGAACATAAGTTACATGCAGAAATTTTGCATTGCATTTTAAAAGAACAGGGGTCTGCTGTTAAAATGACCCATGTGGTCAAATTGCTTGTATGGGTTAGAGACTCTTGTCCCTGGTTTCCTAAACATGGTTCTTATGAGACTGCGTTATGGGCTAGGGTCGGTGAGGAACTTCGAACAAAGACTGCTTTGCTTGGAAAGCTGTGTATACGGCTTTAAGAGCTGTGGAACAAACAGACACCATGACGCAGGCACCTGGTCTGCCGTCATTTACAGACGAATCCTCGGAGGGTAATAAAATATTTAATGACCCACTGACAGTGACTGATGAGCTTAATGAACCCTTTGATCTGGATCCTGCAACCCCTGAGAAAGAGACAGTTCTATATCCCCTAAAGCAGGCGAAAATGTTATCGGCTTCTGCTCCGACAGCAGAGGAAATTTTACAGGCACAATATAATCAACCTGAGTCTCTGTTATCCACACTGCCACACACAGTGCCAGCGCAATTGGTACACTGCCCAGAGGCTAATGTGGATTCCTTTATTTTGGAGGACTGTAAATCGACTGCCTTAAAATGTGGGGATGTTGATTCTTATGTTATGACCCTGTCTGACTGGAAAGGCTTTTTATGTTTAATCTTGTCTGCCACGCAGTTTATGGTCTGGTCTGCTGAATATCATGAACTGGTCAATGCTCAAGTTAGGGACAACGTAGCAAGTGGGACGGCTATTGGTTATGATGAACTACTCAGTGAGGGGCAATACTCTGCTGCAACGACATAGATCATGCTGCCACGGCTTGTTTTCACTCAAGCTACTGATCTGACCATGAAAGCCCTTAGAAAAGTTCCAGACGCCAAAAACAGAGAGCCATATTTCGCAGCGGTTAAACAGGGCCCACAGGAACCTTACGTGTTGTTTGTTGATCGATTGCAGACTGCAATTTCGCAGCAGATAGATAATGACACAGCGGCACGAGTTTTGCTTTTTCAGTTAGCAATTGACAATGCAAATACAGATTGTCAAAGAGCTCTGGTGCCTTTAAAAAAATCGGACTAAATCGTTTGCTGAACTTATTACAGCTTGTCAGCATGTCAGTATGGAGTCGTTTAAAGCTTCCTTGCTAGCAACTGCATTAGCTGAATGGATGGTTGCAACTCGTACTGCTATTTGCTGTTATCAGTGTAATCAAGAAGGACGTATTAAAAGAGACTGCCCCTTGGGGAATAAAAAAGGTAATATTCACCCCACCACCACCCGTGTCTGCAATGTGACAAAGGATTTCATTGGGCAAATCAGTGCCCATCCAAATTTACTAATGACGGCAAATCCCTTTCAGGAAACTTCAAAGGGGGTGCTGCCCAGTGCCCCGAAACAAAACAGGGTCCGGCCTGTCGAGAATCACAACAGAGCACGGAACTTTACATCTCACAGCCCTCAGAAAAACAGGGCATACACAGCCTCCAACTTGCCACCTCAGGAAGCACTGGGCTGGATTTGGCCCTCGCCCTAGGAATAAACATACCAGATGATGACAGTTAATCATGCAAGTGGATTCAAAGCAGGATTTTCCTCAGAGGCCACTGTGCAACAGCCGCAGCTCAAATTAGCCTGGAAAACAGACACTCCGGTTTGAGTGGACCAGTGGACTTTTAAATCAGAGTGGATAGAATGGGCACAGAAATTAGTACAAGAGCAATTAGAAGCAGGACATATTGTTCCATCTAACAGTCCCTGGAACACACTATATTTGTAATCCCAAAAAAGTTAGGAAAATGGAGATTATTGCAAGATTTAAGAGCAGTAAATGCTGTCCTTCAACCTATGGGAGTGTTGCAGCCTGGAATTCCTAATCCGATGCTTATCCCTGACTCTTGGGACATGGTTGTTCTGGACCTGAAGGATTGTTTTTTTACCATCCTGTTACATGAGAAAGATAGTGAAAGATTTGGTTTTTCTGTTCCCAGTATTAATCACAGCGCTCCTATGCAACGATACCAATGGGTTGTATTGCCTCAAGGGATGATGAATAGCCCTATGATCTGCCAGTTAGTCGTTGATTCTGTGTTGCAGCCAGTGAGACAGCAGTTCCTGAAAGCCCACATAAATCACTATATGGACGATATCTTAATAGCAGCAGCTAATTCAGTGACGGTTGAGCAAATTTTTATGGTGGTACAACAGTCCCTGCGAATTTATGGCTTACAGATAGCACCGGAAAAGGTACAAAGAGAAGCTCCATAGAAGTATTTAGACTGGAAAGTTTTTGAAACTACAGTATTTCCCTCTTCTATAAAATTGCACACTAATGTCAAAACACTCGATTTACAGAAATTGCTAGGGACCATTAACTGGATTCGGCCAATGCTTGGTATTACTACAGAAGAATTATCCCTTCTTTTTGATCTGCTGAAGGGTGACCCTGATTTATCATCTCCATATCAATTCACTGAAACAAACCAGCAAGCTCTGCAACTGGTCATCCGAAAAATTCACACGGCTTTTGCACGTCTGAATGTCCCGATTGCTTTATTTGTAATTTATACTTCTTTTCAACCTTATGCTCTGATAGGACAATGGGTTACAGAGGACCAACAAGTCATAATTTTAGAGTGTTTTTTTTTTGTCACACATTTTTCCTAAAACATTAACTACAACTGTGGATATGCTAACTTCTCTGGTACACAAAGTACATCAGCAATGCCAGGTTCTGGTTGGCTTGGATCCAGCTGTAATTTATCTGCCTTTCAAGAAAGATGTTTTTCATTGTTTACTTTTGCAATCTTTATCTTTGCAGACTGCCTTTGCCGACTTTTTAGGAGAAATCGTCTTTCAGCTGCCAAGACACAGGTTTCTACAGTCATTATCCGAATTACCCATTCGACCACAAGATCTCTGTTCCAGGACTCCCATAACTAATGCCATCACTGCTTTTATTGATGGTTCAGGCAAGACGGGAAAGGGTGCTGTGGTATGGAAGCCTGACACTCATTCTCCCTGGCAGTCAGCAGTGATTACCATTTCTGCATCAACACAGATTGTCGAGCTTTCTGCGGCTATAAAAGCATTTGAGTTATTCAGTGACCAAGCTTTAAATACTGTTTGTGACTCTCAATATGTTGTAGGTATCATAGCTTGGATCGGAGACTCTTTCATCAGAGAATCCTCTAACAAGCTGCTATTTGAATGCTTTATTTTGTTTGTCATATTCATTCTCATACCAATTTGCCAGGACCAATCATAGAAGGTAATTCAGTGGCAGATAAGTTAACCATGCCAGCTGTGGTGCCGAATCTTTTTGAACGGGCACCTCTGTCTCATTCCTTTTATCATCAAAATGCCTTGTCCTTACAGAAACCTTTCAGTTTAACAAGAACGCAGGCACAGGATATCATTCGTGCACCCCTGATTATCAGATATTTGCCTCATTACCCACAGCAGGAGGAGTTAATCCCCGAGGTCTTTCAAGCAACGAACTGTGGCAAACTGATGTTACACATGTGCCCTCCTTTGGGACCCTTAAATACTTACATGTTACAGTTGACACTTTTTCTGGTTACATTCATGCATCTGCTAAAACAGGTGAAAAAGCTAAAGACGCTCAAAGCCACTGGCTCGCTGCTTTTGCAGTCATGGGTGTGCCAAAATCTATCAAAACAGACAATGGGTCTGCCTACACTGCTGCTCCAAAGCTGCATTTTTTGCAGGACTGGGGAGTCACTCGTTACTGGTTTCCCTCATGTTCCCACAGGCCAAGCTATTGTGGAACATACTCATCACACTCTGAAAGCGATGCTGGAAAAACAAAAAAGGGGGAAACCCTAATCTCAGTGCATGATCAAGTACAAAAAGCCCTGTATGTTTTAAATTTTTTGAATATGCAGGATGATATCTCTCCAACTACTGCAGTACAACGACATTTTTCAGCAAAACCCTTTTCAGCATCTAAACCAAAGGTCTGGTATAAAGATCCTGAGACACATCAGTGGGAAGGACCTGTTGAGCTAATTACTTGGGGAAGAGGGTATGCGTTTGTTCTTCTCCCTGCAGGACCTAGGTGGTTACCAGCTAAATATATTCAGCCCTATCACGAGCTGTAACGATGAACTGCAGAATCCGCTCCCAGAAATCCAGGACCTGCAGGTGGTACCTTGGAACAAAAGAGCCAGGAAGAGAGAACAGATGACCAGTGACACCAGCATTGTCTGGGGTTGACTCGAATTTCTAGATGAGCAAGTATAATGTATCATGACAACAGTGGGTGCAGTGTAAACCCCTGGCAACTTCTGTTTAGCTTATTTGGCCTTGATCTTCTCTGCATCTAAGGTCTGTATTGCTTAGCTATTCTGTATCATATTAGCAGTAGTTACTTTAGTTATTCCCTCTGTTGCAGTCACCTTATTAATGAGAATCTGTGTAGATTGCACTGCCTTTGATAACTTCTTGCAAGAGTTAAAAATTTAAGCAAAGTTAATTAAGCCTTTATGGTTTGTTTAGATGCCTTAGAATTTGCTATCATGTGGTTAGATGATAGGCAACATGCCTTGTAAACTAGATGTAAGTTGTGGTGTGAATTGTAGTAATCTTTGCTAAGTTTTGCAATGACTATATTGAATTTCCCCTCGAGCCGGAATCATCAAGTGCTGAGTGACAGCTGTTTTCCTCCATCGTGCTAAATACAGAAAGGGGGGAGATGTAACAAGCCAAGCGTGAGAACGGGAAAGGAAGAAGATCAGAAAGGCCTGAGGAATGTCTAGATGACCTTGTATTGTTTTCTCTAGGCCGTGATTTACTGCCCAGAAACGAGTTGAGCTATCCTGTTTGCATTTTTACCATGTGGGGGTGTGAAAGGGGTAACTTGTGGTGTCTGTGTGATAGGCCAGACTGAGGGAGTGATGGATGTGTGACTTGCAGCTGTGTTCTGTCTTAATTTGCTTAACCACTCCTGGCTAAAAGTGAATGATATAAAACCCCTGAGTGATGGGGAATAAACCGATTTCTGTCCACCAAGTCAGAAGTCCATGTAATTCATTCCATCATAGATAACAGCTATGTCTCCACCAGCTAACAAAAGGAAACAAACCTTCTTAAACATTTTAAGTTTCCAGAGGATGCATATTCTAGGTTACAGTTGGTGTGTTAGCCCTCTCTATCAAGTGACCCGAAAGAAAAACTATTTCAACTGGGACTCAAATCATCAGCAGGACTTCGAATATATCAAACAGGACACAGCTCATGCAGTAACCTTTGGTCCAATCCAAACAGAACTAGCTGTGAAAAATGCTCTACACTGCAGCCAGAGACCATGGCCATAGAGACTTAAGGTCGACCTCTAGGTGGTATCAAGGATCAGAAGCCCGCTACAACTCGACTGAAAAAGAGACATTACCAGTGTATGAGAGGGTTTGAGTTGCTTCAGAAGTTGTTGGTGCAGAAGCACAACTCCTCTTGGCACTGCAATTGCCTGTGCTACACTGTTCAAAGGAAACATCCCCTCTACACATCACGCAACCATCGCTACATGGAGTAAGTCAGTAGCACTGATCATGAAACTGGCACAAATGAGAAACCCAAACCACCCAGGGATCCTGGAAGAAATCATGGACTGACCAGAAGGCAGATATTTTGGAGCATTTCCCAAGGAGCTGAATCTTGCCCAAGAGACATCACCATATAATGAGTTCTGAATTATGAAAGGTGTTATGCTCTGTTTACCGATGGATCCTTTAATGTTGTGGGAAATGATTGGAAGGGGAAGCTGTGGTGTGGAGTCCCACACAACAAGTCATTAAAGCCGCTGAAGGAGAAGGAGAGTCTAGATGATCTGCAGAAATGAAAGCGATGCAGCTGGCCCTACAGATTATCAAATGAAAGAAGTGGCCAGTATTCTACTGACTCCTGGACAGTGGCTATGGGGGTAGCTACAGCAGTGGAAGCAGACCAGTTGACAGCGCAGAGGTAAACCCATCCAATGTTAACCCACTGCAAACTATAATAGATAAAGAGTTGAACCCAAGGCTGTGTCATCTTTCCTTGCAGTAAATTGTAGGTGACTTAGCTAGAGTAGCTACTATACATCATAAGGCCCAGAGTGCAAGGGCATAGAGTATTAACATGAAATGGTAAAATAATATAAATACACATAAATATATCTGTAAATTTTCTTATGTTATCCTTGATATATTTGTTATTTATAGTTACTTGATAAATAACTTTGATAATTATTTCTAAAATCATTCTTGGTCTATAGCCTTATATGTAAATAAAATGATGTGTTTCTTTGACTGAACTAAAGCTACTGTTGGAATTAGGCTTTTAACACTGATGTTCATGAGTATGAATTAAATATTTTCTTTCCATGAGTATTTGGTAATATTTGTTTTAAAATTTCTGTTACAGTGACTGTTTCTTCCAGTGAACTACTTTCTTACAATATAAATGCAGAAAAGTGAAGCAAATTACAGTGAATCACTTAAGAACAAATATTTACTGAAAATTATACAAGGTAATTCCACCAGCCTCTATGCAAAAAATAGGTAACAGATGTAGGTACTAAAAGTTATCTTTGAAGCTTCTACTGGGTATATGCCTTCCTTTTTTGCCTTATTTCCAAGAGAAGATTCCTGTTCAGCCAAGCCGGCCTTCTGCTTGACTTCCGACATTTGGGAATTGCCTGCTCCTCTGCCTTTAGGAGGTGATGTTTGAAAAGTGGTCAGCACTGATGTACCCCAGCACCTGCAAAAACATTTTCCCAGGGGACCTTACTTAACAATTCCCTGAGCAGCCTGAAGTCTGCTCTCCTCATGTCCAGAGTTGAGGTTTTGCTTGCACTTTTCCTCCTGTCAACAGAGATTTTAGACTCAATTGCTTTGTGGTCGCTGTGTCCAAGACAGTCACCAGTATCCACTCACAAGATCCACTCTGTTGACAAGCAGAAGATCAAGGAGGGCACCCTTAGGAGGTGTTCCATAAAGTTGTCATCCAGGTTTTTTAGGAATTTTTTGGCCTGGGTTGTACCAGCTATGTGATGCTCCCTGTGAGTTGAGTCCAGTCTGCATATTGGGCCCTCCATTCCCCTTAGAAGGGAGTCTTCTATTACAACTACCCTTCTTTTCCTCTTGACAGAGGAGATCTTGATGCAGCACATAGGTGGTGTTCTTTTAGGAGGCCCCATTACCCCAGAAGCACCTTCGCTCACCTCATCAGTCGTCTGGCCTTCTAGTTCCAGAGCCTCATACCTGTTGTAGAAGGTACCAGTCCTACCTGTCAAATATTGAGAAGGAGGAGGAATCTTCCTCCTGGTACGTGCAGTGACCTGCTTCCAGCCTTCATCTCTAACAGACCCTTGAGTAACAGTCCTTTGACTAATTACTCTGCAGGGTTCTGAGTCCACCTACTTCTCCACTACAATAGAGGTTTGAGACTCCCAAGAGTCTTGAGACTGTAGTGTCCCTGAGAATAATCAATCTCTTGCTTGTTCACTTGAATGCTACCAAGCCTGTTCACTTCTTCCCGTAGTTCCATCACCTGGTGACACAGCTCTTCAACCACAGCACACCTTCTGCAAAATAACTGTTTGTTGGCCCCAGCCTCATTAAGAGACATCAGGCACTCCTGACAACCTGTGACCTGTGACCTGGAGAGTGGTACAGTGACTCCTGCAGCTACAAGGGATTGAGCTTTATGGCATGTCAACATCATAACTGAGGAAGCTTAAACTAGTACACTAATAAGACTTGGGCTGAAAGGATCTCTTTGCTCTTCCTTACCAGCTACTGTCTGTTTACTGCTTCTATTGGCTGCTCTAGGGTGGTCAGAGAGGAGCGCTTCCTGCTTGCCCTGCCTGTGCAAACTGCCATGCGAACTGCCATGACATGGTCTCACTGTCATGTCACGCCCCTGTTTGCCTGCTCCTGTTCACTGCAATAACGCTGTACAAAATATCTTTGTTCAAGCTTTTTCTTAAAATGAGTGACTTTTTTGTCATCTCTACTTTTGGCATCAGGATTTTTTTATTATTAAGAACCTAGATTTTCAGCCCCCTGTTTACAGAGTTCCCACTGAAATCAAACCAAACCTTTGAAGAAAATGGGATTTCTGAACAGGAAGGATTTATGTACTGTTTGTGGTATGGTTTAGGATATTTTAATGAGCTATTTAATAATAATTTGAGTGCATTGATAGAGGTTTTCCAAGTTCTGTAAATGGTATAAAAATGGATTATTTCCCCTAAAAAAGGGGGGGGAAATGCATACCCATAATATCATTAAAATCATACTGACTTTGTCTCACTGAAATTATTAGCAGAAGCAGTATTTCATTTTGCACTACAGACACTTTAACAACCATTCATTATCCTTTATTATTGTCAACACAACCAATTTTTTCATGCTTGAAAGGGAGAAACAATTAGTGAAAGTTGTTGCATGATAATTAATATCTTTCTGAGAGCAGACTTAGCCAAAGTGAAGAGGGCATACATAATTTACATAACTTCAAGGAAGCAGAATGAGGCAGATAAACTTCAGATGTCAGTATATACCCTGCTACTTTTTTTTCCAGAATCACTTAAAGAAAGCATTTCAAAAGAATATTTTAAAGCAATCAAATTAGTTTTCATGCATATTGCTTGCCAAATCATACTTACCTTACTTACATATGTAAGTCCCAGTAGGATTGATTCTGCCCTGATTTTATATCAGACTTATCCTGATACAAAATGATTGCAACTGAAACATCTTTTTTGATGTACACCACGTTAAGGGAAAGCAGAATTTGAGCATTTTCTCTAACAAAAAACATAGCCCTTGTAGCATCAGACTGTATAATTAACTGTCCACATTCTCATTTAAAATTGTCTGATTTTCCTTTAATAGGATCTCTGGGGGTTGTAAAGGCTTTACAAATTAACTGAAAACAATGCTCTTGTATTTTCCATTATGCTGTGTATTCTTAGGTAAATAATTAGTTAGTTAATCTTCACAGTAATTTAAGAAGGTGCTTCATTGTGGCAGAAGTCTGGACTATAGTTGTTAATAAAACCTGTCCATCAACTTGAGAAGTTTTTTGGTTCTGTTTACTAAATATCCCGCAGAAAGGAATTTATGTTTACCATGCCTCATAGACTGATGATGTCTCCAGGTTTACCCATTTTCCTGAGGTCTTTTTTGCTTAAGGCGTATCGAACTTCCGCTAGGCACGACATTGTCAACGCACAGTCATCTAGACATACATCACTTTGGACTTCTTGCCTTTCAGCAGTATTACCTTAGATTGGCAGATGATGCCTGCTCAGCTGGTGCTAAGAAAAAATCCAGGAGCCGTTAGTTGAGGTGAGATAAGGAAAGGATTTAATTGTGCCAAGGCAATTGATGGTAAACGACGCGCGCCGGGCTGTGCCCGAGATGTTACATTTATAACAATATCTGGCCAATCCCAAGTGTGTCCACCCTATAACTTTTGGCCTGGTCCACTCCCTGGCCCACCTCCCGGAATTGGGTCTGGGGGCTTTTTGGGACCCTCTCTTCATCATCCTTCATCATCTTCGGGGTACAGAGAGCAGAGTCACCCAGTTCTTTGACTCTGTCCTGCGGTTTAGGCCAAGATACAAGCGTTCCCCAAACAAGACAGGTTTGCCTTGACTAAGAGACTAAACATTTTCTACTGGATATGGGGATAGGGATGATATGGGGGGTATGGAATGGGGTAAGAGGATTAAGGAATGTATAAACTAAGGGGTACTACGGGGAGGAGGGAGAAAGGGGTTATTTCTAAAATCTACTTCTATTACCTATAAAACTTATAAGGCTTACAAAAATTAGAAAAATAAAAAACATTAGGGGGCTTAAGGCATCAGTCCCCCCTTAGAGACTGGACAAAACCCAAAGGTCTTGTCCAATCTCTACCTACACCTACAACAACTATAACATCTGTACATGCAGTGAGCTATTATACTAACACTAAGTATGTACAATACTAGAATAAACAGTTGTTTCATCCGTGTCCAATTTGGTAACCATGAAGTGAGTTTGTGGAGGACATCTCCTATACCCAGGGAGACATCATCCAGAGATATTTCGTGTAAGATTTTGGTTTCATTTCGAATTGCGGTCAAATCATTATTAATTCTACCAGTCTGGTCTATATAAGAGCAGCAACTGGTGTTGATAACTTTACACACGCCTCCCTGTGAGGCCAGTAAGAAATTGAGGGTCATTCGATTTTGTACCACTACATGAGATAAGCTTTGGAATTGTTCTTTTAGGGCTTCAATTGCATCTAAGGTGTGGTCTTGAATGTTTTCCATGACAGCTGAAATGTTTACAATTGCTTTCTCCAATTCACTCACTCCTAGAGATGGGACTAGAGCTCTAACTACGCTGTGGAAAATTGTAGGGCGCTCAATAAGGGGATTGTTAGTTCTTTTCACCCTTTTTGGATAGGTTTTATCCCATTTTTGTTCGTCAATTGGGTTGAAAAATGTTATATTTGGGATTACTGCCCCTAAGGCGCAGGCCCGATCTTTATCAAGGGGCAGAACTTTCCAGGCCTCCTTTTCACTGATCCAGTACCATCCTGAACCCTGGGGAGGAGTTAATCTCAAAGGGAACTGTGCCATCACTGTAACAATTTCTGGATTTATCTCTTCTTTTGAATTGTTTTTATCAGAGTGGGGGGGGAGAATGATTTTTCCTGTAGCGTTTACAATCACACAGGGAACAACATCCTGATTAGAAATTACGTTGCTTAGGGTCACCGGATAATAAGCCTCTGTAACGGGCTTCCAGGTCCCTGGGAAATTTATCATGGACTTACCAAAGCTTGTCCCATTTAGTAAAATGCCAATTAGGGGCCAATCACTATTCTCATCATCAATTGCTGGTACCTGCGTACAAATTCAGCATTCAGTTTTCCGAAGAATTTTTGACACATTTTGGACTAGGGCCACATGTAATTTTTGGTCCCAAACTCGGTTCATAGTTACCGGTTGCACAAACAGAATACACAGCACAAACAGTCTATTCCACATCTTCGTCATCGGTGTCCGGTTCTGATTGGCTGGTTGTTCCGGGAGCTGGTGCTCTCTTGACTCTGGAATAGTGGAACCAGGGTTCTCTGCCAGCGACTTTGACCGCGGTGAGGGAAGTCAGTAGGACTTGGTATGGTCCTCTCCACTTGGTTCGCAAGGGGTCACTGTTCCACCACGTGACGTAGACCCAGTCTCCTGGTTGGAAGGGATGAGCAGGGGTTTCCAGTCCTATGGGTCTGGATAACTCAATGACCTTCTGGAGTTTCTGCAAAGTAGAGCCTAAAGCAATCAAATATTTTTGTAAATCAGCTCTCCCTCTTATGTGTACATCCCCTGGTACGTGTGGTGCCTGATATGGTCTTCCATACAGTATTTCATATGGACTTATGTTATCCCTCCGCCTTGGTTGGATACGAATCCTCAGCAGAGCTAGTGGCAAAGCTTGAACCCACGACATAGATGTTTCCTGACAAATTTTGCTAATTTGCATTTTCAGCGTACCATTCATTCGTTCAACTTTGCCACTAGCCTGAGGTCTATAGGGGGTATGTAGGTCCCAGACAATTCCTAGGATGCGGCATACCTCTTTTACTATTGTCGCAATAAAATGTGTTCCTCTATCTGATGACATTCCTAGAGGAACCTCAAACCTTGGAATTATGTGGTTAAGTAAAGCTTTTACCACTTCCCTTGCTGTGTTAGTGCGACAGGGGTATGCTTCAGGCCATCCACTGAAAGTGTCAACCAACACAAGTATGTATTTATACCCCCCCCATGGTGGTAACTCAGCAAAATCTATTTGCCAGTAATCTCCGGGTTGGTCTCCAGCTTTTGTTACCCCTAGTACCACTCTCTTTGTTGTATCTGGGTTATTTCGCTTGCAGATTTCATACTTACCTACTATGGACTGTACAACTTCAGTCATACCTGTTCCTATTACTGTTTTCTTTAGATGTTTTAGAAGGTTTTCCGTTCCCCAGTGGGTAGCCTCGTGTTCCTGTTGAGCTATTTCCCTAAGGAGCGGTGGTGGAACTATAACATGTCCTGTAGGTGTGACAGCCCACCCCCCTTCTTTGATTTCAGCTTTCAGTGATTTAATTAGCTGATTGTCTTTTTCATCATATTTAGGGGTGTATTTTGTTAAGTCAATTTCTTTTTGCGGTACTATTGCTAGGATGCCTTTTTCTGCAGCCCCTTTTGCTGCTTGATCAGCAAAATGATTTCCCAACTCAGGAGTTGTTTTCCCCTTTTGGTGGGCTCTACAATGCATAATAGCTACCTCTTCCGGTTTCCAGATACTATGCAGGAGTGCATGGATTTGGTCTGCATGCTTGACTCCACTGCCTTGGGCTGTCAGTAGTCCTCTTTCTTTCCAGATGGCTCCGTGGGCATGTACAACACTAAATGCATATTTTGAGTCAGTCCAGATATTTACCTTCTTTCCTTCGCTCAGTTCCAAGGCTCTTGTCAGCACGATTAGTTCTGCCTTTTGGGATGACACATCTGCTGGCAAGGCCTTTGCCTCGATCACTTCATCTCTGGTCATCACTGCATACCCTGTGAAGCGCTTACCATCTCGCATGAAGCTGCTTCCGTCTGTATACAGTTCCCAGTCTACATTCTCCAGAGGCACATCTTTCAGGTCTGGTCTGCTGGAGTAAGTCTCTTCTATAGTCTGTAAACAGTCATGCTCGGGGATACTGTCGGTTAGTGTTGAGGACAGAAACATAGCCAGATTTACAACAGATGTTGTTTTCAAAGTAACATCGTCCTGCTCCAGCAACACAACCTGATACTTAAGCATTCTGCTGGGGGACAGCCAGTGGCCTCCCTTTTGTTCAAGCACGGCTTGAACTGCATGGGGTACATACACGGTGATGTGCTGCCCAAGGGTGAGCTTCTGGGCTTCTTAAATCAGGATAACAGTTGCTGCCACAGTTCGCAGGCACCCCGATCGCCCTTGGCTAACACTGTCCAGCTGTTTAGAGAAATAAGCCACAGCTCTTCTTTGGCTTCCCAGAGTCTGCGATAACACCCCCAGAGCAACATTCAATTGTTCATGTGTGAACAGTTCAAAGGGTTTAGTTAAATCTGGTAATCCTAATGCTGGAGCTGACATCAAGGACTGTTTCAGTTGTTTAAACACATCTCTGGTCTCATCTGTCCATGTTACAACTCCCTCTTTGGCCGTTTTCAGGGCCTCATACAGAGGTTTGACTAGCAACCCATAGTTAGCTATCCACAGCCGACACCATCCTACCATTCCCAGGAAGGCCTGCATCTCTCATACAGTGTGGGGCTCTGGGAGACGGCAGATGGCCTCTTTTCGGTCTGTGCTGAGTCGCCGATGCCCACGATAGATTTCAAGCCCCAGGTAGATGACTATTTCTTTAGCTATTTGTGCCTTCTCTCTTGAGACCCGATACCCACTTAGCCCCAAAAAGTTCAAGAGACTTACAGTGAGCTCGATGCACTGGTCCCGGGTTCTGGCTGCAATTAAGATGTCATCTACATACTGCAGGACAACTCCTTCTTGCTGCTGTCTTCTCCAGTCCTCCAGTTCTTTTGCCAACTGGTTCCCAAAAATTGTCGGACTGTTCTTAAAGCCTTGTGGAAGAACTCTCCAGGTTAGTTGCGTTTTCCTCCCTGTCTCAGGATTTTCCCACTCAAAGGCAAAAATTTCTTGGCTGTCTTTATGTACAGGAATGCAGAAAAAGGCATCTTTAAGATCAAGTACAGTGAACCATCCAAAATCCTCTGTCAATGTGGTTAACAGGGTATAGGGGTTAGCTACCACTGGGTAGATGTCCTCAGTTATTTTATTGATGGCCCTAAGATCTTGGACTAGCCGATAGCTTTTGCCATCAGCCTTTTTCACTGGTAGGATGGGGGTATAAAATCTGGATTCACACTCTACCAGTAAACCAAATTTAAGAAACCTTTCAATTATGGGTGCTAAGCCTTTTCGGTTTTCTAATTTCAAAGGATATTGTTTTTGCCTTACCGGGACTGCTCCTGGCCTGAGTGTGATGCTTACTGGTTCAGCTTGCTTTGACTTCCCGGGGTATTCGCTGGCCCAGACTAAAGGTATGACAGCATTTTCAACTTCTGCAGGGATCTCTCCATGATTTTCCTGTATAAAGAAAGCAGCTGCCTCGATATATTTAGTGTCTGGAATTATAACTTTTATGTCTCCCCCCCTTACTAAATTTAATTTCAGCTTCTAATTTTTCCAGTAAGTCTCTACCCAATAAAGGCCTAGGAGAATTTGGCATGTAAAGAAATTGGTGAGTTACCCAGTGTTTACCCAATTTGAATTTCAAAGGTTTAAAAAATGGCCTTGTTTCACTTACCCCTGTAGCACCTACCTCAGTTATAGTTTCATTACTGAGTTTCCCTTCCACAGTATTTAACACAGAGTATGCCGCACCTGTATCAACCAGGAACTCAATATCCTCCCCCCCCAGCTTAGCTTTAACCAGAGGCTCTGCTGGGGAAGAAGCCTCTGGTTCCCTTCATACATCCTGACTCACAGTCAGCTGAGGGGCTGGTGGTGGAGGGGGGAGAGGGTTTTCAATTCTCCTCAGTTCCGGGCAGTCTTTTCTCCAATGTCCTTTCTTTTTACAATAAGAGCACCTGTTGTCTGTTATGTCCTGCTGACGATTAGACCTGTGATACCTGTGGTTACACCTGTGATGATAACCACCTTCTAGTTCCATCAGCCTTGTTCTCTTTTTCTGCTCCCTGTTACGATATACCGTCCAAGCTATTTCTAATAGATCACCAATGTCCTTCTTATCACCACCTGCTTTTTGCAACTTCCTTCTTATGTCATCTGTGGACTGCCCTACAAATAAATACACCAGATTTTTCTTTCCCAGATCTGACTCTATGTCCATGTCGGTATATTTCCTAATGACATCCTTCAACCTGTTTAGAAAGTCTGTGGGTGTCTCGTCAGTATTTTGCTTAACCTCGTACATTTTGGACCAGTTTATTGCCTTCGGAACCCCATGCCGAAATCCATAAATTACCCAGTCCTGATACTGTTTCAGTGCTTCCAGATTTGCTGCCACGTTAGGATCCCATTGGGGATCATCAGGGGGGAAAATATCTTTTATATCTTCCCCTGGAAACTGCCCAGAAGTTTTTAACATTTCAATTGCATTTCGAGCAGCTCTTTTTACCATCTCCTTCTCTGTCTGATCTAATAACGTGTCCATTATAACTTCCAGGTCATACCAGTCAGGGTTCTGAGTTTTGATTGCTCTTTGCACATAGTTTGCCACTTTGTCAGGGTTATCTCTATATGTCCCTACACAATTCTTCCATTGCTGTAACTCAACCAGTGAAAAAGGCACCTTTATTAATACTGTACCCTGATTGGTTACAACTTGCCTTAAGGGTGCTTCCAGCGGTGGCTTATCCTTTGCTCTTGTTCTACCTGCTATCGGGTCGGGGGCAGCTAATGCTTCACGGGCCCTCTTCCCCTTTGTTTTTGGTCTTACTACAGGCGGGTCTGCTTCCTCCTCCCCCGAACTGTCACTTAATTCGCCCTCTGCTTCTGCGTTCTTATCAAACGGTGGTAAACCTCGCTTCTGCCTTCTCTCAGCAGCCGAAACTAGTTTGCCCTGTCTCTGCGTCTCTGTTCTCTCTTCATGAGAGGCAGAGATTGTAAACTCCCTCGGTTCCTCTTTCTCTCCCCCTCCCGTAAAGGTGGGCTGCCCCCCCTCGGCAGGGGGAGGTGTGGGAAAGGGAGCGGCTCCAGCCCCACCCCCCAGGTCAGTAGGGACAGAGGCCCCGCCTGTCAGCACCGCCCCTGCCCCTCCCGGAATTCCAGGGGTTGTTCCCGCTATCGCTGCTGGGGCTCCTCCCCCCGCTGCCGCTGCAGCCAGGGCTGGCCCCAGCCCTGTCACTCCCACAGTGCCTGTTCCTGTTCCCGTTGCTATGGCAGCAGATCCTGTACTAACCGTGCCCGGGGCAGCTCCCGCCGCCCCCGAGCCAACTCCCCCGGAGGCTCCAACTTGTCCGATTCCCCCCGACGCAGCCATACCCACACCAGGGAGCCCCCCCGCAACTCCCGCAGCGCCTACAGGAGCCGGTCCAGGAGCCATCATTCCTGCAGCTCCAACCCCTCCCGCTGCCCCCGCAGCGGGGAGGGGGAGTCCGATCTGTCCAGCCCCCGGGCTACCTACTCTCCTGTCAGGTGATATTAACATGTCTAAATCATCTTCCCCAGTGTCTCTAAATAAAATTTGTGGGACAGGAGCAGCCTTAACTCGATCTCTCTTTTTCCCTTTTCCTAAAGCCATTTCCAATTTTTCCATCTCTCCTGAACTTTTGTTCTTCTTATCTCCTACCCCGAATTCAGGGCGTGTTAATAAACGCAAAAACAACTCCATATATTGAATTTCCTCCGACCACCGTTCTACATGAAGAAGCGAGATTAACCGAAACACCATGCCCAATTCAAACGAACCAAATTCCGGCCAATCTACCCCTCTCAATTGTCCAAACAACGGCCAGACATCCATAGACAGTTTACACAGCTCCTCTTTCTTTAAAGTCGTCTGAGAAGTAGTTAAAGTCTTCCAGTGTTTTAAAACCAGACCCAAGGGGGATTCTTTAGGGATCTGATATTTTGAATCCACACAGCCCATGATTGCAAAACACAAACAGACCACAACCACACCGGGATTCGAACTTGCTACCTTAGAGTTACAAGGTTTTACAGTAACCTCTCCACTACTGTTACGAGCTACACCAGCTCTCAGAGCCTACTGGCTCCCCCACGGTGTCAGAGCACACAGGAAGGCGTCCCTTCCAAACCAGCCCTAAGCTGAACCTCGCTCTGACCCGGGTGGGCAGACCACCCCGTCCGCCGACTGAAAAGCGACTTTCACGACTATGAAGGGCCCAAGTCTTTAAGTTAACTTTCCAGTCACCCGTGTCCCCACCTCCTGGGAACACAAAACTTTCCCGCAGCTGCTAACTAAACCAGGTACTTTTCCCCTTATTTTACCTTTTCTTATCTCACCTCTATGCTCCGGCTTGCTTCCGTGGGTTCTTTGGAGCTGGGCTTCTCAGACCGGGGCGGGAATTGTCTCAGATAAAAGCCGGCTTGATGAGGAATTCCTGCACGATGAAAGTTTCCAGTCTGAAGAAGTTCCAGTCCAGGTCTCCCCGTGAGGACCACCAAACTGATGCCTGCTCAGCTGGTGCTAAGAAAAAATCCAGGAGTCGTTAGTTGAGGTGAGATAAGGAAAGGATTTAATTGTGCCAAGGCAATTGATGGTAAACGACGCGCGCCGGGCTGTGCCCGAGATGTTACATTTATAACAATATCTGGCCAATCCCAAGTGTGTCCACCCTATAACTTTTGGCCTGGTCCACCCCCTGGCCCGCCTCCCGGAATTGGGTCTGGGGGCTTTTTAGGACCCTCTCTTCATCATCCTTCATCATCTTCAGGGTACAGAGAGCAGAGTCACCCAGTTCTTTGACTCTGTCCTGCGGTTTAGGCCAAGATACAAGCGTTCCCCAAACAAGACAGGCTTGCCTTGACTAAGAGACTAAACATTTTCTACTGGATATGGGGATAGGGATGATATGGGGGGTATGGAATGGGGTAAGAGGATTAAGGAATGTATAAACTAAGGGGTACTACGGGGAGGAGGGAGAAAGGGGTTATTTCTAAAATCTACTTCTATTACCTATAAAACTTATAAGGCTTACAAAAATTAGAAAAATAAAAAACATTAGGGGGCTTAAGGCATCACAGAGAAGACCTCATGCTGGTCTAATTCCAAGAATAATTCCAAACAGACATATCAGTCATTCTCCTCAAGGTAAATAAGTCACTAGTCATATACTGCTTTGAAACATAGAATTATTAAGTGCAATTTAGATGTTTGCTGAAAAGCATGCTCATTTTTATAGTTTAAATATGATTTTAAAGACTTAAATCTTCCCGCTTTCATTCTATGTGCGATACACTAATGCAGATGTGTGCTTATCTACCAAGAGAAAATTAATTGTTCATTTTATAGATGGCAGGACACAAAAATAATTACACATTCATCTTTTGTATATTTTCCTCTTGAACATTCTCATCATAACAAAGTCATTTATATTAGAGTAAAAGAACAAAGGAAGTGGGAATATCAAGTAGTGTAAGTATATGAACAACTCTGGAAAGCCCCTAGTTTTAACCCTAGTTCTTATAATATCTTGTACTTGACTTCAAGTAAACTCTTTTACCTCTGTGTATATTTCTATTCCTATGAAATGAAAATAAAAAGATAATTTACTCTTTGCCATAGCGACTGAAGTTTAATACCTCAATGTAAGTATACTAATTTTAAGGCATTATTGAATAATATATTTACTGGTCACAAAAACATATTAGAGCTTGAGTAAATTGTAAAATGATTTTGCAGGAGTTAGCAGTGTTGGTTTAGCTTAGGGTTTTTGTACAGTGATTGTTACCATTTTACCAGCTGAAGCCCCAGGCTACCTATTACCTAACCTGGGAGACTAGAATAAACTACTTTTTAAATGCATGAATCAAAGAAACCTAAATATTTTGGCTACATTGAAACTGTCCTGTTAAATTTCATCTTGAATTCATATATGAGCTCTAACTTCCTTGATCATTTACATGGCCCAGGTAATAGTTTGCACCCCGATTCTGGTCTGAAATAATCTTATTGTTCTATTATCAGAGAACTTCACACATAGGACAGTGGCTGACCTGTGTTCAAGTTCTGCACTTTCAGGCAGCAAGAACAGAGAAACTTAAATCACTAACTTCTCAGAACTCCAGATTCTACTGTTCTGAGCAATTGTATTTAGTCACACAAATATCTAGTTCCAATTTCGTTAGGATAAGCATACAAAGATTCTCTAAAGGATTTTCTTCCTTTAGCACTAAATCTAAAGTAGTAGTAGTCTTGCTTGGCAGCCCATGCAGAATTGTGAAAAACATATGGAGACTTTGGGCCAGGTATGTGTGGTGTCCCGCCCTTAAGGTGAAGGGAGCACCCAAGATTCTTAGATGCTTGTGGTCGAAAGGAATGACAAAAGTCAGAGGGTCCACAAAAGCTTACAAAGTTTTAATTGCAAATTGCACACTTGGCATGGAAATTGGTATGTTAGTCCCTGACCTCCCAATGTGAGCACACAGCAGTGGGTTTTGGATAAAGGGGTCAGGTGAAAGGGAAGAGACAGAGATGGATTGAAGAGGGGGAGAGATAAAGAAAGGAAGAAAGAGAGATCACTGGTCCTGCCTCCAGCGTTGATCCAGCTGATGGGATATCCAGGGTCCTGGAGCATGCACACACTTGGGATTCATGGGGGTACCTTTTTATAGATAAGCTTCTCACTTTCTATGCAAATTAGTTATCATGCGCAGTCCAGTCTTATAGACCTTTCTGGAAATGGGTCGGAGGGCTTCGGGGATCTTTGATGGTCTTGATCCCCCCTATAGTCCATGCCTGCTTCTCAACCTCATTCCTGCGCTTGTGCTTATCTCCAGGAGCCAGAACAAGGATGTTTGTCCCAGAAAAGTGCTGCCCTACCTCTGTATGGCCCCCTTCTCCAGTCACATCCTGTTCTTTCTCACAGTGTGTTATTACCAACAATCCTCGGCTGTTGTTACCAACAACCCTTGGTTGGCTCCACAGCTATCCAGCTATGGGTGTTTGAGACATACACATTAGCCCCTTTATCTTCTAGGCTTCTACAGTATGCAGGTACCAAACTTCCAATAGTGTGTCTATCTGTTGTCATCAAAACTCCTTTAAAAATCTGATTGTGTCCATTCCTCATACATGCAGTAGAACCATATCAAAGTGTCCTGGTTAGAACGGCTGGGACCAATTCATCACTGGATGGGTGTAACCCAAAACTGTGTATTTTCCCAAAAACTGTTGTCAGTAGAGGCCTGCGAGGTGGGAAGATGTTCCTGTCCTCATACCCTTTTATGGAATTCCCCGCTCTGATACCCTTTTATGGAATTCCCCTCTCTGAGGGAGGGACTGAGTACTCCCGCCTGAACTGGAGAATATATAAACTGGGAGTTTCGGAACCTTGGCACCACTCGTGGGATCCAGAGGAAGACTGCAGACCACCGCTCTCAACCAGACTGCAGCTCACTGCTCTCAACCAGACTGAGACCACCACCCTCAACTGGACTGCAATCACCACTTTCTGACCAGACTGCAGCAGCTCTCCCACCAGCAGGTTTTTCCCCTCTCCCTTTACTTTGGACTCGGGGGGGGGGGGCCAAGGAACACCACTTTTGTTCATGCCCCAGGGTGCTGGGTTATACATTTGGGTTGTGCGGGTTAAAACCAATTGTCTGTCTGTATAATTGTACTTATTGCATTATTTTAATAAATTGTTATTCTGACTTATAATCTCTCTTTTGAGTTGAGTTCATTTCCCCTGCTGATTAACTTTTAAACCAGCACACAAAGACATATGTCAAAGCACACCAAAGAAATAAAAGAAGGAAGCAGACTACTGAAATACACCTGCAAAATAACTTTGGTGTTTCAGTGCTACATACATTCGTATGATGCAAGTCTTTTATATAGGAAGCTATGAAATTTTGTAGCTATACTCTAATCCTAGACTTTGGTTCTCTGTGGACAAGAGGTTTGAAGTAAGATTTTCAATGTAATTTGGCAAAAAAAAATTAAAGGCTGTTATCTTTGGCTTCCCACAGGATGTCATCAAATCACAGACTCGGGAAGTACTACATCTTTTCTGTGTAGGATGGAAGATACTAAAACTCATCAACTGTGTTCTCTACTGCAAAATTTTAATAGAAAAAAAGTTGCCAAGTTTCAAATAACATTAAAATAAAGCACTGGGTGACCAAAGTTTGTAATATACTTAGTAGCTTCTGTAAAATCATGGTCAGGGAGTATCCCTGACCGGGAATCAAACCCGGGCCGCAGCAGTGAGAGCGCCGCATCCTAACCACTAGACCACCAGGGGTCCCCTGTATAAACAGATATTATGCATATATTAACATGTAGCAGATCCTCAGGCAAGGGGATGTCACTAGGCATGACACTCAGCATGGGGTAGCACAGGCCACCCCAGTTTGTCATGTAGTTCTTTTGCTCTGCTTAACAGTTGTGTATGTCAGATCCCTCACCACTTTAAGTGCTGTGAGACTCCCAGCAAAACAGAGAATATTGTCACTGTTATTTAGACCAATTGAATAGCTCTGGTTTTTGTCTATAATTCTGGAATGTAGAATAGGATAGACTTCAGGGTTCTGTGAACCCCATCCGCAAAAGCTTTTACAATAATGATAGCAAGGTGGAAAGTCTGATCAAAACACAGATCTCTTAATTTGCAGGAGAGTACTGATGCAGTCTAAAATTCTCTCTGCATTCATATTGCTTAAATTAATAGTGGGAGAATATAAGGAGTTGTGCATGCTGAAAGCCTCAAAACAGAGTTGAGCATAACTGCCAGGTTAAAATAGCTGGCATAAATGGTCAAAAACTTGCTCTACACTCCAAACAAGTGTTTCATAAGCTTCATGTAGTGAAGGGGGAGATTTTCTACCCTGGTGGGAGATATATTCACTGGCCCATCAGGTTCAGAAAAGCAGTTTGCGTTGAAGGGGTCTTATGGTAACCCCTTGACAACACAACAATTGCAGCAACACAAAATTTTTTTAATTTTCCTAGTTAACACTTTCTTGTAATTTTTTTTTCTAGTTTGCTAGCCTGTAAGCCAAGGCCCCAGAACTAATAGTCCCACCAGCCCTTTTATCACCACCATCCTGCCTGCCACCCCTCTGTGTCCAAAAGATAATCATGGTCTTTCAGCTCTGCAATGCCCCCATTGCTCTTAACTGATCTGCTTGTTCTTTCTGCAGTAGCTATGGTGTCTAAGAGCATGAGACTGCAGCCTGTTTCCCAAAGCCTACATCTTACTGCTTTTGCAGTAATCATTGTCTATCAGGACAGTCTTGATTGCATGCTCGGTCCTCTGCCTCTTTGCAGCATTCACTTAAGGATAAGGAAACATATAGCACCAGCCTGTATCACATAATAGGGACCCCTGGTGGCCTAGTGGTTAGCATGCAGCACTCTCACCACTGCTACCCAGGTTTGATTCCCAGTCCCCCGGGCAGATGGAGCTCGTCAGCCCTGTGAGGCCATCCATCTATGAGAAGGTCACTCTAAACAAACCTACGTCCTGAGGACCTCACAACCATTGTCCAAGCTCGCTTGGCCCCGGCAGATGAACCTTAGGATTAAAGGGTGGGCTCAGTTCAGCGCATGCTGTGTCTCACCTAAAAAATCCATTGTGCAGGCTTGAAAGGTAAAAGACCTTTCCCAAAATCTTCGTTCGCGAAGACTGACCATACATCTGTTTATACATATTTGAACACTCCTTTATATATATTTCTATGTAGATATAGTATATAAATATATGTATTTTTATAGCTGTGTGCTCCCTAGACCAAATGAAATGGACAGCCAGTCAGATGGTGGTCTGAGATCCTGTGGGTATGACACTGTCAAAAAATGGCAACCAGTCAGTCACAAAACACATGGGGAATGACGCTGTCAAAAGTGGTGGTGTCCCTGTATGTAGTGAGAGGGGGCTTCCTTTTCTGACATACTTCTGGATACACTGGTAGGGGCAACTAGTCCTAGCAGCCAATTACAGGGCACTATGAAAACACATGGAGCATGACATTGCTGAAAATGGTGCCAATCTGCCATAAAATGATGGCTGAAAGATCATGGCACACCCTGTGTATTTAGAGAGAGGGGACTTCCTGCTTTGATATCCTTCTGGGGTAAACAAGAAGTGGGTGGCTGGTCTGGCCAGCCAATCACAGGGCTGTCTGGGAACACATGGGTATGACCATGTTAGGAAATGTCTGTCAGCTAATCACAGGGCAGTTTGAAAACATGGGGTTTATGACTAACAAAATGTCAGCTCCCTGCCATAAAATGATGGCTGAAACAAAATGGTGGTCCCCTATGTATGTAGGGGAAGAGGCTTCCTGGTCTGATGTACTTTTGGGTAAATTGGAAGGGGTAGCTGGTCCTGTCAACCAATCACAACAGAGCATGTGAACGGAAGATGGGAGTGACTTCCAGGCAGAATGGAACATGTGGTTGCCTCCAGGGGGCAGGACTTCTGCTGGAAGCTGGAGGTGGGGCAGCTGTCACTTCTTATCAGTGATCTCTATAATAATGACAGGGCCATTGTTTTCTTTTTCTGATTAAACATTAGGGGAGGTTTAGATTAGATATTAGGAAAAATTTCTTCACTGAAAAGGTCGCAAAGCATTGGAACAGACGGTCCAAGGAAGTGATAGAGTCACCATCCCTGGAAGTGTTCAAAAAACATGTGGATATGACACTTGAGGACATGGTTTAGTGGTGAACTTGGTGGTGGTGCTGGGTTGATGGTTCGACTTGATGACCTTAAAGGTCTTTTTCAACCCTAACAGTTCTATGATTCTATGATTGATCATTTCTTTTCCCAAAGATGTTTGAGTCCAGTAAGCAGATGAGAATGGGGATTATTTTTTCAATTGCAGCATGCTGTGAACAATTACAAAAATCATAGTCAACATTTGTAATATCCTATGATTGAAAATTTTGTGTGAGTTGAAATGTATTCACATCAACACATGTATCACTTTTAGGCTTATAATTCACATAAATGCTGGATGAATAGGAAATGCTCAGAGTACTGATGCCTGCAACAGTACTATTCTGCTATTCATACAGGGAGATGACTTTTTGCTCTTATGCAGATCATTATCAAGGTTTTTTTACTCAGTATAGTGATAGGACCTAGATTTTCTTCTCAGCAAAGGCATATTTTTAGCAAAATAATGCAATTGACTGCTCACTTGAATATTTAATTTTACACTCACTTATGCAGAAGCACACCAGCTACTGATACATAAAACCAATTTCTGGTATCACCTATTTCTTATCTCAGTCATTGACATTGCTCAACTTTACTTAGTTTATGAAATATGAATGCTCTGTTTGACTATAGATAAGTACATTCTTGTATCACTGAACAGTTCATTTCCTGGACTAGTGATTACAATTTCAACGCAGAAAGAATCGTGCCTTGCAAAATATACCATCTGAGGAGTCTTTCTCCTGTGCCTTTTGCAACCGGACATGCCTATCTCGTATTGGCCTTTTTAGCCACCAACGCACGTGCAACAAACGTGGGTAGAGCCCTTCCCAAATCTTCGTTCGCGAAGCCTAGCCATGATGATGATTACAATTTAAAAAATTCAAGCGCAGGCTTGAAAGGTAAAAGACCTTTCCCAAAATCTTCGTTCGTGAAGACTGGTCATACTATATAATATATACATATATAGTAAGATATATATAAAGGAGTGTACATATATATATGAATATATATATTATTTATTAATGGACATACTATTTTATATATATTTATGTATGTATATGGGCAAATATATATTTGCTCATGGTTATGTGGGTTCTTACAGTTACCCGTAAGACCATTATGTGATACTGTGTGTATGGTCAGTCATCTGCTGGGGCCAAGCGAGCTTTTAATGCAGAAAACTAGACTTTAACCAGAGATCTGACTAAGGGGAAGGTGGGTGGTTTGTAACACAGTTCACTAAGTGTGTTCTATGCAAATAGCAGGAAGGAAACAAAAAGACAGACAAGGAGAGAAGCAGTGAGCCAGGGCACCAAGAGTAACATCATTAGTAGAAAGGAGAGGGCAGAGGCAGGCCAAATAAGGTAGGACAGTATTATGAAGAGTTGTAAATACAGAGGCAAGAATCCTGAATTTAGCAGGGAGGTGCTGAATTCGAGAGACATACAAGACTTAGGATGTGCTCAACACCCTGTAGAATTGCATTTGAAGCATGAATTTTCATCATTGGTGGGACATTGTACATCAGTAATGACTGAAGAATTAGGTATTTCTCACTGATGTTATGTTTATATTCTGAGCAATGATGTAGGAACAGAAGAAATCAAATAAATAATTTAAAACAGAGGCTCAGACTAAATGTTTTCAACAGTAATTTTCTTATTGCTGTTATCTCCATTAAGGGTATTATCAATGACTTCAGCACAGTCCCATAATAATAGCATCTTCAGGGCAAAATTATTGCAGAAACAGGCCATCATTTTGAGTTTCTGAATTTCTTCGATTGTTGGAATCCCATATTTTTATTTTGAAATATATATATGTGTGTTTAAAAACTATTTAATCTGTTAATAAAGAGAAATTTGTATTCCCTGTGCATAACTAAATATATATTTAAAGACCAGACACTGAGCCAGAAGAGTTGAAAGAAGTTGAACAGCATATTCTAATCTATTCTTGGTCTTCCTCAATCTCTCACTATTTAAGAAGTGATAATGTTTCAGAAGAATGTCTCGTGTTCAAGAAAAACAATATAGCAACCTCAAAAGATCTTCAGTTTTTACTGAGGCTAATTTGGTGTTCCTGAAATTATTCTTCCATCTGTCTTATGCTGGGCAAGCACTAGCTCCTACATTGAAATTAAAATGTAATTGATTGTTTTGGTTAAGAACGTATTGGGTTTGTGTGGCAAGGTTTTGGTAATGGAGGAGGCTACAGGAGTAGCTTCTGTCAGAAGCTACTAGAAGGTTCCCCTATGTCCAATAGAGCCAATGCCAGCCAACTCCAAGACAGACCCACTGCTGGTCAAGGTCAAGCCCATCAGTGATGGTGGTAGCACTTCTGTGATAACATATTTAAGAAGAGGAAAAAGTTACTGCTTAAGAGCAATTTGCAGTCAGAGAGTGAGAATATTTGAGAGAAAAAACTCTGCCGACAACAAGGTCAGCGAAGGAGAGGGAGGAGGTACACCTGGTGCCATAGAGGAGATTCCCCAGCAGCCTGTGGTGAAGACCATGGCGAAGCGGGCTGTCTCCCTGCAGCTCATGGAGGTCCACAGTGGAGCAAGTGAATGCCTGAAGGAGGCTGTGACCCTGTGGGAAGCCCACACTGAAGCAGGCTCCTGGAAGGACCTGTGGACTCATGGAGAGAGAAGCCTATGTTGGAGTAGGTTTTCTGGCAGGACTTGTGACCCTGTGTGGGTCCCATGCTGGAGCAGTCTGTTCCTGAAGGACTGCACCCTGTGGAAGGGACCCATGCTGGAGAAGGACTCACATTGGAGAAGTTTGTGAAGGACAGTCTCCTATGGGAGAGGCCCCATGCTGGAGCAGGGGAAGACTGTGAGTCCTCCCCCTGAGGAGGAAGGAGCAGCAGAAACAACTATGTAATGAACTGACCACAACCCCCATTCCCTGGCCCCCTGTGCCACTGGGGGGAAGAGACAGAGAAAATCAGGAGTGAAGTTGAACCAGGGATGAAGGGAGGGAGGGGGGGAAGGTGTTTTAAGATTTGTTCTTCTTTCTCACTACCCTACTCCAATTTGATAGGTAATAAATTAAACTAATTTCTCCAAGTTGAGTCTGTTTTGTCCTTGATGGCAATTGGTAAACGACCTCTCCCCTGCCCTTATCTTGACCCACAAGCCTTTTGTTATATTTTCTCTCCTCCGTCCAGCTGAGGAGGAGTGATAGAGCAGCTTTGGTGGGTACCTGGCATCCAGCCAGGGTCAACTCACCACAGTCTTCTTTTGTTTATACTGTAAATAATGCTCCGACTTTTAAAAAAGTTTTACTAGTTGCAACCTGTGCTGTGAACAGGAAATTAAACGCTCTTCATGAAACTTGTTAATTGTAATTTTATGGACGTGTTAATTTTGGCTGGGATAGAGTTAATTTTTTTCACAGTAGCTAGTATGGGGCTATGTTTTGGATTTGTGCAGAAAACAGGTTTGAGAATATAGAGATGATTTTGGTATTGCTGAGCAGCACTTGCACAACATCAAGGCCTTTTTCGCTTCTTTTACAATCCTGCCAGTGAGGAGGCTGGAGGTATACAAGAAGTTGGGAGGGGACACAGCCAGGACAACTCACTCCAACTAACCAAAGGGATATTCCGTACCATATGACATCATGCTCAGTATATAAAGAGGGGGAGGAACAAGGAAGTGGGGAACATTTGGAGCATTTGTCTTCCCAAGTAACTGTTACTTGTGATGCCCTGCTTTCCTGGAGGTGGCTGAACACCTGCCTGCTGATGGTGAATGAATTCCTTGTTTTGGTTTGCTTGCATGTGCAGCTTTTGCTTTACTTATTAAATTGTCTTTATCTCAACCCACAAGTTTTCTCACTTTTACCCTTCCGATTCTCTCCCCCATTCTGATGGTGGGGGAGTGAAGGAGCATCTGTGTGGTGCTTGGTTGCCAGTGGGGTGTCAGACTGAAACAGTTAATGACTTACACATTCTAAGACCACCAAAAGACTTTTGCAAACTGAAAAGAAGCAGTTGCTCACCCAACAAAGCCTACCCCTTCCTGAATACTGCCAAAGGACCTTCAGATCAGGTAAGTGGGTGCCATTGTCCAACTATCCTGGGTGCAGATGCATACCTGAAGCTACCAACTGGATTTCCAGATAAGGGAAGAGGCTAAGAAGAGGTAAATCCTGCAAGGTGGGAGAATCCCTCTTATCATGCCAATGTCCTCCCTTTACATGATAACTCTGCATCTAGCCTGGGCTATGCATCTCAAATGTCAGACCATGATGGACCATGATTGATGCTGACACAATAGGCAGCTGCAGCTGTCTTAGGAGATGTCAGAGACTCAGTGACATGTCCCATGACACTATCCATTGTAAAACTCCCCGCCCCGGGGAGGTACAAGGTGTTCCCACCTGAGCTAGTAGTGTATAATAACTCATAACATCTTTGAGTTGTGGGGGGCCTTCCCCCAGCCCCAACGGTTCAAGGCCACCACTTCACCCAACAGACACGGAAGCTGTGACTACCAAGTTTCATAGCTGGATCCAGTGGGCAGTGACTATATACATCTTTTCACCCTTATCCTTTCTTTCCCTTTCTCTCCCTTATGCATTTTCTTAAGTGTTATCTTTATGCTTCAATATTGCTATGCTTTAATAGTGCTATAGTGCTATGCTTTAATATTTCTATATTACTATAGATGCTCTAATATTGCTGTATTGCTATAGATGATAACACCCAAAATGGCAACATACCTGTTTACCTTTGAAACAAAATTGTTATAAAATAAACCCTACATATATGTGTTTACAAACACCAATCATTCAATGTCGTTTCACTCTAATCCACTCCAAGGGATTTATTAATAAGAACCTGGCTTATCCTCCCCTTCTGGGGCAGGTCACAACATGAGGCTTAAACCACTACTGTCAGGGGTTGACAGAGAACCTGTCAGCAGCCTGGCACTTATCGACGAAGCAGTCGATGTTGACCAGATCAAAGTGTACCCCTGAGATGGACTGAAAGAGAGGACTGAGGCCCTGATCCTGACAATATACTGATGCATCCTGAAGAAGCTGTCCCGTGGGAACAGAGAACATTGTCTCATGAGAACAGAGACCTGTTTTGAACGAGAGTGGTCAGGAAAAACATCAACATGAGAGAAAAATAAGAGCAGGTGCTCGGGACTGTTGTGGGAACCTCACAGGGCTGTTTTGAGAAAGAGCAAAGTGGTTGTGAGAAAGTAGAGTTTAGAAAATGCACCTATTAGCTGTAAGAATTCTGGTGTGAGAGTTTGAACTGTCCTATCCGTGTGGATTACGTGTGTTCAAAAACTGTACTTAAAGGGACTGCTAAGTAGCCCCGGTGTGCTGTCTTTTTCCTGGAAATAAACTTTACTGGAACCTTTTTTATGTCGCACGTCTGTTCCAACAGCGACACACTACAGCTGTGGTTCATTCAGAATGATTTTCCTGTAGCATGGAATGAAATGTGGCAAAATCTCTTACTAGATAATTGACATTAGTTTGGGGTTTTTTTGTTTCTCAATCCACATAAGACATGATTTTCTTTTTCTATGTAGCTATTTAGTAAAAAAATGCATATTGTTTAGTGCTCAACCTTTAGGGATCCAAAATGCCTATTTTTGTGCTAAACTTTCATTAATTTCTTGCTTTTCTCAAAGACCTATTCACTCACAAATCTAAAGAGGGGATAAACCCAGAAGTTGTAATAAGGGTGGCACAGTTCCCCTTGAGATTAATTCCTCCCCAGGGTTCAGGGTGGTACTGGATCTGTGAAAAGGAGGCCTGGAAAGTTTTGCCCCTTGATAAAGATCGGGCCTGTGCCCTAGGTGCAGTAATCCCGAACATAACAATCCTCGACCAAATTGATGAACAAGGAGAATGGGAAAGAACTTATCCAAAAAGAGTAAAAAGAACTGACAATCCCCTTGTTGAACATCCCACGCTTTTTCACAGCATAGTCAGGGCCTTGATCCCATCTCTAGGAGTAGGTGAATTAGAAAAAGTAATTGTTAACATTTCGACTGTTATTGAAAATATTCAAAATCAAGTTTCAGATGCAATTGCAGCTTTACAAGAGGAAGTCCATAGTTTGTCTCATGTAGTACTACAAAACTGACTGGCCCTCAATATTTTGCTAGCCTCACAGGGAGGCATGTGTAAAGTTATCAACACCAGTTGCTGTTCTTATATAGACCAGAGTGGAAGAATTAATAATGATCTGACTGCAATTCGGAACCAAACCAAACCATCAGGTATCTCTGGATGATGTCTCACTGGGTTTGGGAGATGTTCTCCACAAACTTACTTCATGGTTACCGAACTGGACCTGGATAAAACAACTGTTTATATTAGTGATATACATAGTTAGTGTTTGTATAATAACTCATTGCATGAACCAATGTTGTAGATGTTGGTCATCTCTTTGGAATAATATTAGGTGTAAGTAGTAGAGATTGGACAAGACCTTTGAGTTTTGTCCAGTCTCTAAAGGGGGGACTGTTGCCTTGGAGTTTTTTGATTTTTTAATATTTGTAGATTTTAGAAGTAGCTGTATTTATTATATCCCTCACCCTTTAGCATAATAGTTACACATACTCAACCCTATTACCCCATTCCATATCAATTCCCCCTAAATTCCAGTAGTATATTTAGTCTCTTTTTCAAGGTAGGCCTTCATTCTGTTTAAGAACATCTGCACCCTGGCCTGGACAACAAGATATCACCCAGGCAAAGCAACCTTCAAACCCAGAACTTTGGAAAGCCTCCAAGGACTGTACGTGCTCCGAGGAAGATGAAAATGAGGAAGAGGGGGTCCCAAAACTCCCCCAGACTCGATTCCTGAGGGGCGGAATGGGGCAAAGGCTGGGGAGTGGATGAACAGGGATTGGATGGACATCATTATAAAAATTGTAACACCTGGGTCAGGGGGCACGCGCATGGTTTGTATTCCCAGAGCCTGAGAGGCTTCATTAAAACCTTCTCTTATCTTACCTCCTACTTAAGTTGCCCTGGAGTTTTTTTCTCCCTGGGTCTTTTAGGCAACAATATGTATAATTTATATTTTAAATGTTCATAAAACATATTTCTAATTTCAAACAACTCTTCACAACTGACACACAGATATCACATTTACTGGTACTTTTATTACCATTATGTTGCAATATCTTTTTATTAACTACCATAAAAATGCTGCCTTATTTGAAAGACTGCTTTGATTTTAAAATTTATAAATAAGATAGTCAAATGTTGGTTTTAGTATATTGCAGTTTAATTTTTTAAGATTATTTTTTAAATTTTAACAACTGCTGGTATTTGTGAAAGTTACAGAACTCACAATAATGTAACAACAAAATTATTAACTTATTTCAGAAGTTATTAGATTAAATCCAACACAAGAACCATCAGAATACCTAAACCAGTGCTTTTAAAACATGAATTTGGAAATTCAGCTTTGATACAAGATGTATCCAGATGCAATACATTTTTATGTAAACTGGAGCATCTATGATTTTAAATTACTTCTCTGCTTGATGCTGAAATAAACTTTACAACGACTATGCAATCAAACTGGAAAATAATTCCCATCCTTAATTTGGGCTAGTACATTTCAGTCTTAGGTGAACACATTTCTGATAATATTTTTCACTGAACTGAACTAATAGATTAATCAAATAGAGTGGAATAGTTCAGTTGGAAGGGACCTACAATGATCATCTAGTCCAACTGCCAGACCACTTCAGGGCTGGCCAAAACTTAAAGTATATTACTAAGAGCATTATCCAAATGTCTCTGAAACACTGACAGGTTTGGGTCATTGACCTCCTCTCTAGGAAGCCTCTTCCAGTGTTTGACAACTGTCATAGGTTTACTTGTTCTAAAAAAAAAAACCAAGGGGGAATTTTTTCTTTCCCCTGCATCGCTGTAAAAGAAAGATGTTGAACTAAGGAGGGGGAAGGTGTTTGCCTAGGGTGATTGACACACACAAAGGAACTAGCTAGCAGATCCACATTCCAGGCTGATAGCCCTCAGAAGACTGGGGGGGGGGGGGGGGGGGTGGTTTTTTTTTTTTTTTTTTGGGGACAGCGCTTCCCTTTTTCCCAGACTGGAGGGAGAGTGTATGTTGGAGGGGTCCGAGGTTCACTTTGTTTTCGGCCTGGTCATCTGGCTGTTTTCTGGCCCCGGTTTACCTCTGTTTTTCCTGTGCCCTGTTCTGCCCCCAGCCCAGATCTTTTGGGGAGGAGGTCGCCCTTTCCCTCCCATGTTGGCAGCAACTTGTGTCCATCGATGAAAGGGGGGAAATCCCGGCCACAGTCAACCGCAGACAGCATGAGTTTCATGGGAAGAGCCCCCTTTTTTCGCCTTTTCCCCTTTCCCTTCTCAGTGTGGGGGGAGAAGATCTCCATTTTCAGCTTCTCCCATGCACCGGGGCCCCATGTGGCAACCGTCAGAGCCCAACAGCGCCTCCTGTTGACCAACACAGAGCAACTGCAGGCTGTGCACCTCCAGTGATCCAACAGCGCCTCCTGCTGATCGTTGTTAGAATTGGGTCAAAAGGCAGAAAGTACTGAACTGTTTCCTTTTTGAAGGGGATTTTTGGGTACAGGATTATTGTTTGGTTGTTTTTGTGTTCTTTTGTTGTTCTGCCAATACACATATACCCTTTAATAAAGGGCTGTTATCTTTTCTTTCTCCATACTTCCTCAATTGTAGCCTCGTAATTTCGGATTTACAATTCCTTAGAGGGAGGAGCTTGGTCTTCTTCATAACTCATCCTCCTTAGCAAAACACTTCAGTCTCATTAAACTGAGCCAACAGCGCTCTCAGGAAAGAAATACTTCCTAATGTCAAGTCAGAACGTCTCCTGACACTCATACTGAGCCTGCTGCCGATCAGCATCCCCAGATCCCTTTCTGCAGGGCTGTTCTCCAACCACTCTTCTCCCAATTTATACTTGAGCCTAATGTTACTCCATCTCAGGTGCAGAATTTGGCATTTGTTCTTGTTAAATTTCATGCCATTGATGATTACCCAATGCTCCAGTCTATCTAGATCCCTCTATCTTGTTCCCTCTGCAAGTCTTCTTGTTCCTCAAAAGAATCAACAGCACCTCCCAGTTTAGTATCCTCAGTAAACTTGTTAATGGTGCATTCAACGCCTGCATCCATATCATTGATAAATATACTGAATGGGACTGGCCCTAAAATTGTGCCCTGAGGAACACTGCTGGTGACTGGTGTAGGAATGAGGTCTAAAGCCACAAGATATGCCGTGAGATATGTGGTGAAGGGATTAACATGGTAGACTGCTGATGGGGGTGATAGGTTATCAGGCAGAGGCCAGATGACCCTTACTGCTGCCTCATCCAGGTGGAAGAGGGAGAGAAACTAATGTGTCACAGTTCTGTTCAGCTTTGTAGTCGAAACTCAATATTCCTCATTTACATATGAGGTGTCTGCCCCCCCCATTAGGATAACAGGATATTTGACTACAGTCTCACCTCTGCTTCCTCCAAAAGTATAAATTTGGCATTTGAAATCCTCCATGGCAGAGGATGAGAATACAACCCCACTTTGCAGACAAGTCAATGGGTTTGCTCCTCTCTCCTTCCCAAAGCAAGGACGCCTCTTTGTTATGATATGCACCTCTGACTGTGTCAAAGCATACCTGGGAACAATTGTACATAGAGTTTTACACTTATATTTTGAACATCTAGTGCATTTATGACCAGCAATCTAACACAAATTTATAACCTATTTCTTCAATAAACTACACTATTTGTGAATCTGTGATCATGAAAGTTCTTATTAAACATGACATATAGTGTCAAATAAGGGACTTGGCATGTGTCCTGGTTAGAACGGCTGGGACCAATTCATCACTGGATGGGTGTA